>NC_141991.1:174592641-174746090 GCF_049901715.1 Pseudonaja textilis
CTGAATTTCAGGGATGTGATATAAGGCTATTTTTCAGACTGTAGTAGCAGTGGCCTCTTACTTTTACCTGTCCTTAAACGCCAGAAACAGGCACCCCTGTTTTTGATCACACAGCACCTAGTATTGTCATGGCTCCGTCAGATGGCATCCAGTTCTCCAGGTGGTCCAGACACTTGACTATAACCACTGATATATCAGAAGATGCCAGCTCTCGCTAATTGCCACTCTAAGTTCTGCCTTTTAAAAAAAACTAGCACTATGATAATATTGGCCATCAGGAACTACTTCTTAAATGTGGAATGCCATCCAGAGATGGGCTGCACTTACATTGACAAGGGATTCAGTGGTCGTGAGTGCACACACTTTGGGGCTGAAACTCAGCTTCAAACAGGCAGCTAATTGACTCAGGCAGCTCTGGCGAGTACAGCAGGGCAGCGCGGAACTCACCTGGGCAGCCTGGGCAGGGGAAAAGTTAGTTATTTAGGGAAAGCATAGGACAAGGCAGGTGAGCCCAGCCAGAGATCACAGCTAGGGGTTTGCCCGAACCCCGCTGACCATATAGCAGCCCACCATTGATCCACCACTGGTTATTGCTTCATTGAAAGAAATGTGTTAAAGTGTCCAGCAATATTTTCACTGGAATTATGAAGAAAAATACATTAGATATCAGTGAATGAAACACTACACAGCTCACTATCTCCATAATTTAAATGAAAAATGGCTCTTGACTTATTTTAGCTTAAAGTCAGAATGAACAAACAAAAGCAGCATCCTAAACTATCTGTAGCAACGTTTGAGAAGCTTCATAGGCAACCACTATCTCTAGTGTAAAGAGAGGACAAATTCCATGTTTGCTTGAGACTCTGGGTCATGTTGTAACTTAAGTCACAGAAGCTGATCAATGGGAAACCTTCCCGATTTTACTCACACTGATTACTTGTTGTTACTGGACAGAAAGGAATCTTGTAAGAGCCACAGCAGTTAGAAGTATTAAAGGCTAATTCTGCAAACTGCCAGCAGTTTGATTCTCACCAGCTCAAGTTGACTCAGCCTTCCATCCTTCTGAGATTGATAGGGACCAAGATTATTTAGGGCAATATGTTGACTCTATAAACCACTTAGAGAGGGCTGTAAAGCACTACTAAACAGTATATAAGTCTAAGTGCTGTTGCTATTGCTAATCTAGGAAGTCTTACTATCTCCAACTGGAATTTTATTATGGCTTTTTGTTTCCATTAAACTGGAGGAAGAGAAGGAAGGGAGGGGAAAAACATAAGAACTACTGCCATTCTTGGGTTACAAGGTCAACTTGAAGGCTGATAGTATGTGATGTTCCTGTTTTTTTGTCAAAATCCCAATTTCTAATCTTGGCTTCTAATTTGTCCTTGATTGCTTTATGTTTTGATGTTCGGCATGTTCTCTCCTCTTTCCTCCTGTCTTGATTCCTAGTTTCATATTGTTGGCTGGTAACCCAGCCTTGAATCCATAGAGTTAAATAGACACACTACATTGAAGGCAAAAGGTGAAAACGACAGCAGGGGATAAGATGGTTAAATAGTGTCATTGACCCAGTGGGCATAAATTTGGGCAGACTCTGGGAGACAGTGAAAGACACGGGGGCTGGTGTGCTATGATCCATGAGGTCACAAACAGTCGGACAGGACTTAGCAACCAAACAAGTATACCATAGGAGTGTGTGGCTGCTGCAAAATATCTGTTTCATATGCTGCCCTTCCCTGAGATTCTCTAATAAAAGAAAAATCGTACTTTGCATTCAGTATTTCCCGAACTCAAGCACCTTGATTTCTCTTTGGTGACAAGATGGATTGGCTGTTGTGCACTTATCCCCTTCAAATTATTGAAAAAAGTAAAAAGGCCAGCAGAAGGGATAGTTGTTGAGAGTTCTGGTGAAGTGATGATGAAATAATGTGACAACCAAGGAGGGGCTAAGATAACAGCTTGTAACCTTTTAGCGGCCAGTAGGTCTCTTCTGAATTTTAAAAGCATGATTCCTCATTTCCTTGATAAGTTCCTCTTTTCAACAGTTTTCTCTAATATGGCTTTCAAAAGTTATACACCATTTAGCAGGATGAATGATTCTTTCAAGTTTGTGCTCAACAGTCAACACTTTATTTAAAAAGATATAATACTTTGCGCAGTTGTGCGAAGAAAGAAAACATGCTAAGAAAAAGATCCCTTCACCACATTCATCTAATGAAATGACTTGAGTTGGTTATTCTAAGGACACCCAAGAGACTTTTTTTTTAGCCTGTTCCTTTCAGTATATTTTATATAAATAAAATGTTATCTTAAAAAAAAATAACTTAGCATAGCTGGAAAGTTAAAGAGTGACATAAATGTGGCCAGCTCAAAATGTATGAGAACATGTCCACAAACTTTAACTTACATAAAGAAAAATTACAAAGTAGACACAAAAGTTGGTTGATAGAGAGCTTAACCTATTTAATGTATTATTTTAAGGGTGTGTGTGTGTGTGTGTGTGTGTGTGTGTGTGTGTGCGCACAAGAGAAAAAGAGAGGGGGGGGGTGAGAGCAAGAACAAATAATTTATGCTAAAGAGAAAATTTACTCCAAAGTTATGTTGACAGAGTTAAGCAGAATTGGGGATTTTTATTTCCTTTTGTGGTCTGGCTGAAACTTGGCATAGGAATACACTTTTCTCTATTTGGTGCAGTTTTATCTATCATATTTGAACCTAGAAAGCAGTATTTATGTGTGCACATATGCCTGTGAGTTGTTCTTGCCTGCTGGCAACTATATAAGCAAATCCATGTAGTTTTATTGATATCTCCAGGAGTGGTTTGCCTTTGCCTTCTTTCTGGAGCTGATAGACAAGCTTATAAGGCTGAACTAGAACTCACGCTCTCCTGGTTTCTAGTCTCATGCCTTTAACCACCAAAAGTGGCTGTCTGAGAGCAGTATAGGATAGAGTACTCCATATGAGAAATCCTGAGGAATGGATGAAATATCAAATAAATTGTGGAGGGCAATTACTCCTATTTTCCAAAAGGGATGTTAAGATTTTAACCCCACCCCTGCTTTAAAGGAAAGGAGAACTTGGGGAAGAGTTTGGGTGGGGAGTGGGGAGAAAGAAAGAGAGGCAGGATCTTGAGAAAGAAGGCCAAATAAAAATGGTTCTTAGTAACCATTTTCTATTTTAAGAAAAGAAAAAGAAATTTGAGTATTTCTATCAAATACTCAGATTGATTCATTATCTATTGTTGAAAGGTGCCAAAATGCCTTTCTTTCGAGGATTCGATTTTCCCACTGGGAGAGCTCCGGCGCAAGGATATGCACAACTGCTTGAAAGCTGGATCTTTTTATTTTTCAGGAAGGCGGAGAACAGCAAGAAGTCTGCATTCCTGGGCTAGCTAGCTCCTTATGGTAAGTCCCTGGTTTTTATACCCTTTTCTCCCTTTGTAAGTTGATTTTGTGTGAGTGTTTGTATTTATGCCTAATGTTTCAAATCCTGTTTGAGTTTGTCTTTATTCCCGCCAGAGGGCAAACTCCACGGGGTGCGGAAGGCAAACTCCACAGGGTGGCCAGATTGTATTATTGGTTTTCTGTAATCTCTTTTAGCTTTAAGATAGTTTTTCATATTTGTTCTGAGGCAATCTCCTGTCTGTCCCTTTTGTAATTTGTATTTTGTGTCTTTTGTATGTTTGTTTTGCTTATTTGGTATGTCCTGTGTTTGTAAGGGTTTTCTAAATTATCTTTTGTTTCCTTTTCCTATTTGTCTAGTTTTCTTAATTACTTAGGCTTTTGTCTATAGGGATTCTTTAATACTTTTTATTTGATTCCTTTTCCTATGTAAGTTTGTTTTCTGGCTGACCTGATGCTCCCCTTGGGCTTTTCCTGTTTTTGTGACACTACTGTCTTCGTGAAGTTCCCTTTCCACACTATCATCAGGTATTTAGAAAAAAACAAACTTCCAGAAGCCAGAGAGGCTCCTTATCCTCAGGAACAACGGAATTAGCTAAAATGTCAGCATAAATGAAACCTTTTTCAGGCTCTGGAAAAAGGGGATGGGGAAGCAGCCAGTGTTAAGAGAGGCCTCTGTAAACACAAGAAAGAGTTACTGTAGCTGGTTTAATTTTCTTCAGGAGGCCCTATTGACAAGGGACTACGTTGATTTACTTCAGGCAGGAGGCCTTATTATCGCAATACTTTGTTCCAGCATGGTGAGCTGGACTGTAGCTTTGGGACGTGTCAGAAAGAAGTAAATTACCAAATGGCAGAGATATAATGATAGGATTGTAAAATATCTTTCTGAAAGGTAGCTTGAACTTTGGATGGAGCACAGAGGTTGGCTTGATGTTTTATTACACCAGAGCTGAAGTGTTGAAATATCCCAAATGGAATGGAATAGAAAGTTAATGGAATGGAAGAGAAAGTTAATTCAACTTTTAAAATCCAGTGGCATATCACTTCTTGAAATAAGGACACCTGTTGATTACTATTGTGGGAAGCCCCACCCCTAGAAGAATGAAATGTTTTGAGGAATATTTTAAAAAGGGCAAAATATTATATTTCCCTAAATGAGAAATGGAGAAACATGTGTTTTTAGATGCAGGAAGCAGACTCGGTCTTTCTTAATAGCCCCCAGCAGATATTTTGGGCCCATTAAGAAAAATTGGGCCAGCCTATTCAGAAACCTGCCCCCCAAGCAGAAACTGAGGAGGCAGCTTTTAGAAATGCAGATTTGGTAATCCATTCAAGACAGGATATTTTGAAACAAAGGCGGAATAGGAGGATTAGAAGCAGCCCAGAGCAGTCCAAGGCCCCTTCATTGCACCACCCCTCAGAGCAGTCCACACTTCATCTGGGAGCTCAGATAAACAATAAGCCAAAGGTTATCCAGGTTAGCTGAGACAAGCACCTAGGATTTGCATTTCCTCTTTTGCCTATAGAGGCAAAAGACCCCTACATAACCCCTACATGACCCAATGGGAATCTGACAACAGCCAATAGAATACATGTTCCTGCACAGGAACAGGAAGCCCAAATACAAAGGCCAAAGAAGGAATAACTCCCCCCTCAACTCCATTTTGTCAGCTGCACCAGAACCACAAACCCAAGTGGTTCTGCTTCATCATCGAACCATCTTTCCAAACAGCCTCCATGTTTCCAGTGTCTTTCTCCCAGCTTGGAACTGAACCAGATGGATGTTTCTCCCAATACTATTTATAATTCTAAATTTCTCTTTGAGATTTATTTATTTAAAGAGTTTTCCTCCACAATTTCTGGAAATATTAATGTGCTAAATAGGCAAATAATTTAGGCTTTTATTTAATGATGTTTAGTTTGTGCCAATTGGAGAGCACTTCATCAGGAATTCTCAGCGAAATAAGAGCATTTTGTTTTGATTCTTCAAATACTATAAGGTGATTATTTCTTTGATTATAACAAGATAACAGAATGATAGAGTTGGAAGAGATCTTGGAAGTCTTTTAGTCCAACCCTCTGCTTAAGCAGGAGACACTATACCATTTCAAACAAACGGTTGTCCAATCTCTTCTTTAAAACCTCCAGTGTTGGAGCACACCCACAACTTCTGGAGGTAAGTTGTTTCACTGCTTAATTAACTGCCAGGAAATTTCTTCTTAGTTCTAAGTTGCTTCTCACCTTGATTAGTTTCCATCCATTGCTTCTTGTCCTGCCTTGAGGAGCTTTGGGTTGACCCCTCTTCTTTAGCCGTCCCTTAGATATTGGAACACTGCTATTGTGTCACCCCAGTCCATCTTTTCGTTAAGGTAAATATAGCCAATTCCCTCCTCCACCCCCCACCCCACATTAGAGCTCAGGAAAATGAAGCACCCTCTCCCAAAATAGTGACATTGTGATGAAACTTGGAGAGGTTTCATGTGATATACTAAAGCAATTAAAATCCAGGCTCAATACCACAAGTAAATAAACAAACTCTGGTGTGACCAGTAGTCTAGAAATATTTGGAACACGTAAAGAATGGTTTCTGTCCAAGAATATTATTTGTTGCACCATACTTATTATTCAGACTCTTTTCCTTGGTTTTTTTCTGCATTATATAATCCTGAATAGGTACTCAGTGCATCAGTAAGACAGAGGAGCCCTGATTTTGATATAATTTTAAAACAAAGTCAAAAAATAGATTGCTATTCATCAATAGCAATAGCAGTAGCATTTAGGTTTGTCTATCTTCCTACACTACTTTGTAGTACTCAATGTAGAGTTTACAACGTAGAGCATTATTTGCATATTGCCCCCAACAATCTAGGTCTTCGTTTTATTGACCTTGGATGAAAGGCTGAGTCAGGATTGAACTCCAGGCTGTGGGCAGCGTTTGCTGGCAGTACTGCATTTTAACTACTGCGCCACCAGGGCTCCAAGCCACCAAAGGCAGTTATACTCTTTACAGCACTATCTTATGGACATTAGAATAGGATGCCCTGGAATCAGAGGTGGTATTCAGCAGGTTCTGACCAGTTCTGGAGAACCAGTAGTGAAAATTTTGAGTAGTTTGGAGAACTGGCAAATACCACCTCTGACTGGAGATTTTACAGTATCCTTACCCTGCCACGTCCACCAAGCCACACCCACAGCACCAGTAGTAAAAACATTTGAATCCCACCATTGCCTGGAATCTCAAAATATTGTCTTTTCTGCTTCCACAGATGCAGGGAAAGCTCCAATTTTGAATCAAGAAATTACATTATTCTATCTGATGTAGAAAAGGCATGAAGGGGGTGGGGGGGTTGGTGAAGTTGGGAATCCCCCAGACTCTGAGCTTCTTCATACTTCTTCAGCTATGGAGTAAATTTATACCAGATCTAACTGTTTAGTGTGGGAACTTACATGCGAACACATGCACATAAAACAAACATGCTTCTTCTGCTTTGCCAATATGTTGTTGGCCAGGTACTTAACTATGTGACAGCATCCTACAATTGAGAGGTTCCAACTAATGCTTAGATCTGCTCTAGTATTTTCCTTTATATCTTTTATGTTGACATTATTTTTATTCTTGATGGTAACTCCCCATGTTTCCCCGAAAATAAGATGGGGTCTTATTTTCTTTTGGGCCCCAAAATAACCACTAGGGCTTATTTTCTGAGCATCTCTTTTTTCCCCATGGCCTTATTCTGCTTGCTTGCAAGGGGAAGGAGATTACACAGCATAGTAGTGCTGCCGCCATGAGGCAGGGAAGTGAAGCTGCCCCACTTGCCTTGTACTGGCTTACCTTAGAGCCCCCGCAGCCAGTCCACCTGACACCTGCCTTCCCTTGCGGCAGTGGCTCTAGCAGCCCAGACCCTGGATGGCCATTAGCCCACTTCTGCTTATTCTCAGCTGCAATGGAAAAAGGAGGCCTGGTGCTGGTGCTGTAGCTTTGAGGCAAGGGATGGACCTGCCCTATGTGCCCCATGCTGGCTTACCTCAGGGCCCCTGCAAGCAGGGCATCTACGTACCAACACCTGCCTCACCTTGCAGCCGTGGCACTAGCAAACCACTCAGCCTCCTGCTGCATTGCTGCCACGAGCAAGCAGAACTGGGCTGGCAGCAACATGGGATCCTGCTGCACATAGATGCTGGTGCTGCCATCTTGAGGCAGGTGTCAGGGAATGGATGGCCTGGCTATGGGAGTCCTGAGGTAAGTCAGTGCAAGGTGCATGGGACAGCTCCATCACTACCCCGCCTCGTCTCATGGCCACGGCACCGCAAGTAACTAGATGGAATGGGCAGGTGGCCAGCTGCACAGGCTCTTAAGACTTATTTTGGGAGTAGGGCTTATATTATGTACATGCCTAAAAACATGCTAGGTCTTATTTTTGTGGTAGGTCTTATTTTCAGGGAAACAGGATACATAAAAAGCATACCTCAGGCTACTGTGATTCTTGTACTGTTTGGTATACATTTCTCTCCTTTACTGGTTCCTCAAGATAGCTAATAAATCAAAACTATACAAAGACACTGTTATTCACAAAGCCGAACAGAGCAGGTCTGTTAAAAGAAGGTGCAAAATCCACCAGGGACTGCTAATTTATGTAGTCCTTTCCTGAATAAACATTGGTGCCACCAGAGCACATTTTGGATGGTAAAATAAAAGCAATGGTTGATTGCATCTTGAAGTAGGTGAAAAAATGAGGCAGATTTGAGGCCGGGGTGGTCACACTCTAGTTCGAAGAAGATACTCATGGTATGTTGCAAGAGGTAAAAGTTTTACCTGAACAAGAATACAAATCACTTAGAAGCCAATTAGACTTTTAAAACAAAGCATCAATTTTTAACCCATAAGGTTTAAAAGCATACAGCTATCTCAGCAATGGAAGTTGCCACAAAATACATTCTTTTCAGGGCTGCTTAATTATGATATAGTCACACAGTCCATTTGCACTCATCCAGGAATTTTCACCAGCTGTCACACCCTTGTGTTCTTTGGACAGACATTTCTCTTTGACCTAGAAAACTTGATTGCAGGAAATACGACTTCAGCAACAGAGTGGTCAATATCTGGAATACTCTATCTGAAACTGTGGTTTCTTCCCCAAACCTCAAAAAACTTTAACCTTAGACTTTCTACTATTGACCTCACCCCTTTCCTTAGAGGTCTGTAGGGGGCGTGCATAAGCCCACCAACATGCCTACCATCCCTGTCCTACTGTTTCTTTTTATTTTTCTTATATGTATCCATTTCATGTATTCATAACTATGTTTATACTTATACCTGTTATCTTATAATCGCTTGACAAACAAATAAATAAAAATAAATAATTAAATCCCAATAATTTAATTCTTACAACCGTGATGTAGAAGAAACAATCTGGTGGTCCCTTCCTTGAAAGAACATTTGCACGGTCCTCCTCCCTCAACAATTGGAGCTCTCTGATTGACACTAGATAATTTATACTAAAAAGCATCAGTTCTAACATAGCTATTCAGTGCCTCATCTCTTCCATTTTCCATGAAGCAAACTTCATATTTACTTTCGTATCCCTTTTCATTAACCAATTGCAAATCCACAAGAGGCAAACTTGCTCAATCCAATAGCTGCTTAGTTTGCCCAGAGTTTTTCATGGAAATATCCACTGGGCCACCGCAGGATTTTTTTCCAAATCAGCAACTAGTTTTAGGATTTCAATTCTTTATAATAAACCATATGCAAAAAACTAAAAAGGAATGAAGGCAAATATACATGCCCCAGGACAATATTGTAGAACTAAAAATCATTGCTTTTCTCTTTCAACTCCAAGATGAGATGCACAGCATCCAACCAGAGTTGAAAGGTGGGAAACAACTTATGGAGGAATTAATGTGCCCCTTCCAAAATGCACCCACAATGATTCTTATCACACCAACATTGGCAGCCAACAATTCTGCAAAATAAGTTTACTTTCTTTAATGAACTTCTATCCAACCGCCTTTCATTATGAAGCTGAGGATGGCATAGATTCCCAAGTAGTCACCAGTGATATCATACAGCCTTAGTTATTATAAATAACTAATGTGCAAGCCTTCAAGCAAACACAGTCTACAAGTCATAAGTCCTGTGGTTTGGCATGCTCTTGACAAGGCAAGGCAAGTGTTTTTGCAGTCCCCAGCAGACAACTGAGACAGGAATTTAGCCTCCAGGTGGTAGGTTAATTGTTTCTGGGGATTCATCATGGTGGGACATAAAATTTTGGCTTACAGCAACTTCAAGCAGGTTAAAATCACTAAGCAAAAAGCAGACTTTTCTGGAACAAAAAACAAAGGGTGAGCCAACTGAAGGATGAAAAATGATGGCATGAAAGTTAAGAATTGCTAGCTGTAAGGCCTTTGAGAGGCCCTGGATTACTCAGGCTTGTGCTTTGCAGAGTTTCAAAGTACCATTACCATCATTCTTTTCTCTCACAGGTATTTCTTCACTTCTTTTTTGATACCCAGGAGTGTGTCAACAGCTCAAGAGTAACTTATTGCTACTGTAGCCTCTTGCAAGTCCTCCAAGGTATTTATCAGTGAGTGGAGGGGAAGTGACTGAGTGAAAACAGGGGAATCCTAATTTATGAGTTTAATCTATCCTACTGTGTTTTTCATGCTTACAGAGGGATTTGGAGCAGATGTAAGTCATTCTGTCAATTTTTCCACTGCTACAGACATGATATATATCAGCTTGCCAGATCTTGATCTTTCTTTCTTTCTTTCTTTCTTTCTTTCTTTCTTTCTTTCTTTCTTTCTTTCTTTCTTTCTTTCTTTCTTTCTTCCTCCCCCCCACTCTCTCCCTCCCTCCTTCTCCCCTCTTTCTTTCTCCTCTTGACCAGCATTGCATTTTCCTTAGTTCCATCAACATAATAAGCAATATGGAAAAAAATCGATTCAACATTGCTGTGAACTTACACCTACACACAGCAACTTCTTCTTTTCTGTTTTGTCTTCATGATGTTGTCCTTACAGCGTCCCCAGCTCAGATCTGAGATAGTGTTAAATCATCCTTAGCTGTTTTAATGAAGTGTTTTCCCATTTAAGCAAGCAGGACGCTGTGTGGACAATTTGACAGGCTTCAGCAGCCGTTATCTGGAGACCCAAATGAGTGGGATCAGTTTGGCACCTGCACTGCACTGGGCTCCAAGGAAGGCCTCCATTGCCTGCACTGGGCCTCCAAGGAGTTACACCGTTCACCTGTGGAACCGGGGACTCCCTTCTCTTGCTGCTTAAGGCTCCAGGTGTCTTGGCTTACCACAAAACCTGATACTGTCTGGATTGCCAACATTAAGTGGTGTAGTCATGGGACACTACACTATAAGAGCGTGTTGGCAATCTCAGTCCCAGCTGCAGTTGTAACTCAAGGATTACCTGTATGCCTTATCTCATCCCTAAATCACTAACATTTCTTTAGTATTTCCGGACACTTGGATTAAAGCAATTTAGAAGACACAGTAATTAATTAAAAACAAATAAATATACCACCCAAAACAGAAATACGGCCCAAACAGCTAATACAGCATAAGAGAAATGATACAACTCTACATAATTTATACAGAACTGAGCTTTTCTTAGAGTAGCCTCTGTCTATCCTATTAAGTGTTCCATTTGCATCATGACAATTAGGAAAAAATACTTCTCTAGGACATGTGATAACTGCAAAGTGTTTGTAAAAGATTGTGCTTTCTCCCTCACCTATGCTAAAAACCATTCTGCTCTGTGAGAATGGCTAAATGCACTTTGAATCAATCAACAAATATATAGCCATCTTTTGGTTTCAACTGTTCAAAATAGTGCTGGATTTTATTTTATTTTATTGGCATGCTTGTAGACTGTGATTGATAACAAATGTTGGACATAGAAACTCACCAGGCAAAGGCTGAACAAATCTACTTTTAAAGCTTTTGAAGAGTTGTAACCTCAGGCTACAAAATCTACTTTTAAAGCAGTTAAACTTACTGTAAGAGTTCATAAGAGAATACAATGTGATGTGACCATAAGTGGGTTGTGCATTGAATTTCTTATACAAAGAACTGTCTGAGCAACACATTTATATTGCCTGTTACAGTTAAGTTCCCATGATTTTCTCTTAAACCAAACATAGCTTTCCAGATGTTACTGGAAAATAATGTCTATCATCTCTCAGTATTTGCTAATTCATTCTACTTTTTATGAAGATTTTTTTTCTCTCTTGGCTAAGATCAAAACAAAACAAAACAAAACAAACACCAGTGAATCCAAACATTAAATGAATTTGTTAGAAATCTCTACTTGGAGGGATATTCTCCAAGTTTAGATGTCATTCAAATGGCATCTAAATGGTGTTTTGCGTTAAAACAAAAATTTCAGTAAAAACAAAAGTGTATGGTATCAAACAGTTCATGAGTATTATCTCTCTATGATCTTCTGCCAGCAGACATGATTATGAAGTAAGTGTTCTCTTTTCTGCTTACACACTGCTAGAAATGTGGCTTTACTCAAGCTTTATAATGTGGACAAATTGTTTGGATTGGAATTGTTTCTCTGCCCTGCTTTTTTCATATCTCCCTGTTTTAAAATGTAGACATCAGTACTCAGTGTGGCAGTTTGATGTATAATTGTATAAACCATAAGATTAAAATTATATTAATATCAATCCAGCATTCTATGGTATATCTTTTGGCTCAATATTAGCATTGTAAAGTATTTGCAGTTAGTAAAAACTTTGGCACAAGATACCATGGGAAGTACAGCATTGCTGTTGAAAATGGAAGTTCTTAATCATAGCTCTCCCCATACAATCTAATGAAATGAACTTCATCACATGTGTCCATTGCATACTTTTTGCATTGAGAAATGCAATCACGTGGATGAAAATACTGTAATAGTGAGGAAAATTTCTCACTATAAAGGGTGCAATATTTGACAATGGTTCAATGTTAGCAAAACCTTCTAATTTTGACCTCAAAAACAACAACCCTTTGACTGGATTAGACTTTAATTTTGTTTAGGCATTGGAACTTCCAAACTTCCAACCAGTTCATTGGGAGCTTGTCCGATTGGGAAGGCTGGACAAGACACAATCAAGACTAGATCCATATGTGTCTCTCAGCTGTAACAATCCAATTCAGTTCCAAATAACTTATGTCAATGATGTAGAATATGTACAATGTGAATAATATAAATAGTATTAATCAAAGTGTAATTCTTTACGTGATGCTTTATTGAAAATGTTAATTTTTTTATGAGCCAGCTTGGTCTAGTGTTAAGGCACCGGGCTAGAAGCCAGAAGGCTGTGAGTTCCTACCTTAGGCATGAAAGCTGACTGGGTGATTTGGCAACAGTAAAGCCCAACCCATCTCACAGGGTTGGTGTGAGAAAAATAGGAGGAGGAAAGAGTATTGTATGTGTTCTTCACCTTGAGTTACTTATAAAAATAATTAAGGAAGGAAATGGCTGGCTGGCTGGCCAGAGACAGACAGACAGACAGACAGACAGACAGAAAGATAGATGAGGGGGAGAGGGGGAGAGAGAGGGAGAGAGAGGGAAAGAGATGATAGGTAGGTAGGTAGGTAGATAGATAGATAGATAGATAGATAGATAGATAGATAGATAGATAAACTTTCCTTGATAAGAATCATAATTTTGGATTTAAATTGGCATATTCTAATGTTAAAATATGAATACTATACACACACACACACACACACACACACACACACACATACAGAGGCCTGATGATGGCAGATGAGATTCTGCTGAAACGTTGCTACAACTTTAAAAGCACAACTACAATGACGTGGGAAAATACCCGAGCAAAGCTGAATGCCATACATGTAAGTACCATGAAAACTTTATATATATATATATATATATATATATATATATATATATATATACACACACACACACACACACACACACACACACACATATATATATATATATATATACACACACACACACACACACACACACACACACACATATATATATATATATATATATATATATATATATATAGTTAAGTTAGTTTTAAATTTCTGAATCTTGTTGTATTTATCAAGGAAATCATGTTACCAATCAGATTTTATTGACTGCTTTCAACAAAGATGAAGATATTATTTCGCTGATGAGATTAGATTTATTGCAGAATGTATAGACTTAATATTTCCAGGATAAAGTCATGTTTGATTTTTCCCAGATCAAACAGAAGAATCTAAGGGAGGATCACAGCTGCTCTTATTTCTGTTGGAAATCAAAAGACTGTCTCATGACTATCAAATAATTTGGGAAATTGCACAAAACTTAATAACTGCTGCTCCTGATCAGATGACAGAGGAAATTAAATGTTGAAAAGAAATTATTGTTAAACTTCAAGAAAATGAGCTGTTGATTTATTTATCAAATTTAGACAACGCCTATCTTGCAATAAAACCATACAAGAGATAAAACCATATAAAACTGTTTGCTGTGTCATCCCTTGATTATAGAATATGCAAGGCAACAAATATTTGTCAAGCACACAAAATAATTCAGGATGCTAGTATATATTAAGTAAGTAAGTAAGATTGTGCATGCGTTGTTAAACTTGATGAAGTCTGGGAGACTAGACATGGTCTAAAACCTTGCAAAGAATTTACAAAAGCTTTACTACACCATCCTTCTACCAGGATGTGACACAAATTAATCCTAAGAGCAGAGATCCAGAGACCTGCAGCACACAGAAGCTAGAAGTGAGCATATCAAGAGTATCACTATCAGGTGGTGTCATCTGCTGAGTGACGGGCTACATGGGAAAAGTCCAGCATTGACCCCTGGTACAACTCAGTCATCAAAGGGTTAACACTACTTATTGTCGAACCTTTTTTCCACCCTGATTATTTTAAGAGTTAATGACAAAAACATGCAAACTTTTTAGGGTAAGGGAGACAATTGATCTTCAGGTGACATATCTGGGATTACACTTCAAAAGGTGGGCAAGTTCAAAAAAAATGCTAAAATTGTCTCCACTAAAAGGTAAATATAATTAAAATAGCCTTTAATAACAGCAACAGGATTATTCCCTGTATATTAAATAAATTAGTCTTTCTAACGTATTATAATTCCAAAAGTTAGCCCACAATGTCTCTTCTAACATGAAGAAGTTCTGTGTATATGTATTTCTATACCAAACCATAGCACTGATGCCAAATGGAGAACATATATTTCTGCTTCTTCTCACACATTTTTGAATAGCTGAAAATCTCTTGCAATCTCAGTGGTTCCCAAACTTTTTCAGTCCACCGCCCCCTTGGTGCTACAAATTCATCCTTGGTGCCACCCACCCAGGGGTGGGATTCAAATTTCTGTGGGCGTGGCCTAATTTGAGGGTGTAGCTTGCTGGTCACGTGACTGGCTGGCATGGCTTGCTGGCTGGGCATGGCTTGCTGGTCACATGATGGGGTAGGTGTGATTTGGTGGTCATGTGACTGGATAGGCGTGGCCAGGTGACTGGCAAACCAAATACAAGTGGTCCTCACTTAATGGCCTGTTGTTTAGCAAGAGTTCTAATTTATGACTGGCCTCCCCAGAGATACTTGACCCATTTTTGGAGTTTTGACAGCCATGCACACACATACATGTGACACACTCCCTTCTAACCCTGCTGGAGCAGGTCATTGCACTAGAATCTACAAAGCATCTCTGATTAGATTCTTGCAGTGAATAAAATCTCATCAGAGATGCTTTGCCGATTCTTGTTGATTTGTTTTATTTGTATCTCATTATTTTATGTTGCTGAATTGCATTGACATGTGTGTCCCTTCTTATGCACAACCCAGATGCTTTTGTGATTCTTTGCAGCAAAAATTACCGACCTCTGGCTTTGCTCTACTTTTCAAACATGCCGACACTGTCGCGTTCTAGTCCACCCCATTGTGCCCGCTGCATTGGAGGGACCTGCCCAAGCAAGTCAAGTCAATGGGGTGAGCCTGAGAGAGGGAAAGAGAAAGAAAAGAGAGAGAGAGAGAAGAACAGAAAGAGAAAAGGGAAAGAAAGAAAAAGGGACAAAGAAAGAGTGGGGGAATGGAAGGAAGGGACAGAAAGAAAAAGAAATAAAGAAGGAGGGAGGGAGGGAGGAGAAAGATAATGGGATATCTATTCTAGTCCAATCACTTGCTCCAGCAGGGTTAGAAGGGGTGTGTGTGTGTGTGTGTGTTCTTCTTGTAATTTACCAGTACATTTTGGTTTTGCCTTCTTCAGAATAGGCACCGTAATACATTGGGGAAAAGTAATTTTTTAGGGTGGAGATCTGGTCCAATGAATCCTGTTTAAAGCCTCAATAAAATGTGAGAGTTTCCTGATAGTCTTGACCATGTTTTGTCCACAAAACCTTTAATAGAAGCCAAAGATGTTTCAGTGTGGAAAAGGGCCTCAGTCTAAACTAGATCTCATTTCAATCAGATGCATCAGGTCTCTCTCTCTCTCTTTCTCTCCCTCCCTCCCTCCCTCTCCCTCCCAGACTGGCTTTGCTCTACTTTCCCAATGTGCATGCGGGGCTGGTGCTTCGAACATGGATAGATGGATGGATGGATAAAGAGAGAGAGAGACAGACAAGAGAGAGACAGGTAGGTAGGTAGGTAGATAGGCAGGCAGGCAGGCAGACCTTTTGGATGAATATATGGATAGGTAGGTAGGTAGGTAAGTAGATTGGTAGATAGGTAGGTAGGTAGATCTATATTGGTAGATAGGTAGACAGAAAGACAGGTAGGCAGGCAGGCAGGCAAACAGGCAGACATTTTGGATGGATGAATGGATAGATAGATAGATAGATAGATAGATAGATAGATAGATAGATAGATAGATAGATAGATAAATAAATGATATGGATGGATGGATAGATAGATAGATAGACAGACAGACAGACAGACAGACAGATAGTTAGAGATAGATGATAGATAGATAGATAGATAGATAGATAGATAGATAGATAGATAGATAGATAGATATAAATAAATGATATGAATAGGTAGGTAGGTAGGTAGATAGATATATAGATAGATAGATAGATAGATAGATAGATAGATAGATAGATAGATAGATAGATAGATAGATCGATCTATATTGGTAGATAGGTAGGTAGCTAGGTAGACAGAAAGGCAGGCAGACAGGCAGGCAGACCTTTTGGATGGATGGACAGACGGACAAACAGAAAGAATGCGACAGCAGTGGCACTTTGGGAAAGCAGAGCAAAGCCAGAGTGGGAACTGAAGTCCACACAAGTTGCCAAGGTTGAAAACACGGGCTAAATATATCAACCCAGCTATTCTGGTTTAGAGTTCAGCATGCTGTTTGATTCTGGCTTAGTCAATGAATAAACCATGGCTAAGATCTTCCTGCTCCTTAAGGCAGCTGCCCCTCTGCCCCTTCTGCAGCCCCCTTTGGCATCCAATTTTGCAATGCCAACCTCCCTGGGGCAGTGATGCAGCCGACCTCACCCTCTTTGCTTCAACCCAAGGTCCACTTCCATCGGGTCAAGCAAGGGGAAGTATTCTGCACACGCTCAGAAACTCCCAACTTCAGTGAAGCATTCCGCCCATCTTTATACTCCGCCTGGGAGGAGGAAGGTGTGCAGAAGCAGCCGAGACCAGCGGAGGTGGAGGGAACCATCGCTTGGAAACTAAGCAAGCAAGGAAGGAAGGAAGGAAGGAAGCGCAGGACTCAGTCGGAAGAACCAGGCTGCAGAGGGAGGCTAGGTTCTAGGTCCAGTATGGCCACATAGAGCCAAACTGAACTGAGCCACGCGCCTTGGAGAGCTGCAGCTGCACCCACCCGCATCCTGCGTGCAAGCCTGGCTGGCTGGAGAGGCGGAGGCCGGGCAGGCGCTGCGCGCTCCCTTGTTCTCCTCTGGGGAAGGGAGCCCTAATGCCAGACCACCCACCCCTTTCACTGTGCGCCTTGGGAATTGCTTTGGGGCCTTCTGGTGTGTATCCGTCACTTCCACTGGAGAGGGCAGCCTGCAAGCTTAAGGCACCCTCTTTCCACCACCTCCCACCTCTCCCTCCCTCAGGCTTGGCAAGGCTCACTGCGCACAGGTTCCGCATTTGAGGTGCTGGCTATGAAGCGATGAAACAGTCAATGGGCTGCGTGGCCGGCAGTCAGTGAGCCTGCGGGGCCGGCACCTTGAACGCCCCCCTGCCATGTCTTAGTGCCCTCCTGCCGGCCCCCTTGCCTCTTACTGCCCCCCTAAGGCATCCCACCGCCCCCCGGGGGTGGTACTGCCCACTTTGGGAACCACTGCTCTATATTATGACCAATAAAAACAACTCTCTGAATTCCAAATACTTTCAGATACAAGTGGTTTTCCCCTTCGCTGAGTTACTGCACTTGACTTTTTGCACCATCTCTGGACTGAATACTATGACTGAATGGTCTAATCATTTTTATAGGACAGTGATGATTGCAGTTTACAAGTAGAAGGTTCACCCAGAAAAATACAAGAATCAGAAATCTCAAAAATTATCTCATTTAAATATTTTCCTATGCAGAAAATCATTGATTTCTTCCCAGCTATGTACACACTGGATAATGTAGTAGTTAGAGTGTCATCTTTGGTGTGAGAGACCAGGATTCAAATCCCATCTGGTACCTACCTTACTAGTAAAGGTCCTTGAGCTAAGACACCTGAAATACTTCAACTGCCTACCTTAAATATGACAGTGATACAGTTAATCACATGGATTGGATATGGATACAAGTTCAAGAGTATAACTATTATCAGCCACCATACATCTGAATGTCATCAAGCTGTATGTAAAGGGTGAATGGGACATTGTCTCATCGATCCACCTGACACGAATCCATAGTAAGGACACTGAGATGTCATTTGGACTGGAGAAGTGTGGTCAGGTTGTAATCAAGACAGGGAAGGCAATTAAGACTGATAGGATGGAATTACCAGTGAGCCACATAGCAGATATACAGACCTTTGTATCCCACAGTTACCACCAAAGGTAAGACTGGTCCTGAAGAGCCAACTCATTGAGAAGAAGAATATCCATGCCATCAACATGTATTCCCTGCAACTATTCAAATATCTTGCCAGTACAGAGAGCTGGCAAGGGAAGCACATGGAAGCTGCCAATGTGAAGAACCAGAATTCCTCACAATGCGTGGAGATTTCAACCCCAAATCCAAACCTGGAGACTGTTACACCAAACTGGAAAGAGAATGGGTGGGATCAATGCAACGAAACCCAGAGCATCCAGGAGTATATCAGCAAGATGGCACCCCAAGATGAGCCACCGAGAGAATGCCTGAGGCAGTAGCAGACATGGGAGGAAGATCGAGTAGAGGACATGCCATGGCAAGACAAGATCTTGCATGAAATATACTATCAATAGTTATGGAGGTGACAGACATTGGGAAATTCTACCAGTGACTGGAAAGGGCTAGACTAAAAGACAGCACTGAGGTATTGATCATGCACAAGAACAAGCACTAAGTACCAGATCCAGAGAAGTAGGAGTCTACCATATGAAAGAGACCCAAGGTGAGTAGTCTCAGAGAGAGTCCAACACATTGTGATAGGGTGTAAGATGCAGGGAGGAACAGCATATATTGAATGACACAATCAAGTAGCTGGCATTTTTTCACAGGAGCATCTGCATAGTATATGGGCTAGATCCAAGTCCAGAGAGGAATCCCATCGAAGGTTGAGAAGAATAAGAGGGCCTAAGATCCTCTGGGACTTTCAGATCCAGACAGACAAACAGGTACATTGGCCAATCAACCAGATACTAGAAGACAGCAGTGATGATAGATGCGGTGGTGCTAGATGACAGGAACATAAGGAAGAAGGAATATGAGAAATTGGAAAGGTACCAAGCCTAAAGGAAGAACTAGAGAGGATGTGGAAAGTCAAGCCAAAGTGGTCCCAGTGGTAGTAGGAGCACTCCAGGCTATGACTTCTAAATTGGAAGAAAGTCCAACAAATCCCAGGAACGACATTTGAGCTCTCAGAAGAGTGCAGTGTTAGGAATAGATAACACCGCACTCTTCTATTGTGCAGAATCCTCAAACTGCCAGGTCTCTAGTACCAGACCCGAAATTAAAGAACTTACATATCACTCATAAGGATAAGAAGGGGATTTTTTTTTAAAAAATCCAAAGTGGCACTGCAACGAATGCTATCAATGTTTAAAAAAAAGACTAACTCCTTAACACTTGTTCTTACCATTTAAACATTCCTTACTTCTTCGTTTTTGTTTGTTTGCTCTTTCACCTGAAAACTTAGCTAGGAGCTAGGAATGAATTAGAACAGAATATATCATGGCCCAAAGGATGACTTGGGCTTAAACTATATGACTAAGCTGTTTTTACCCACAAAGAAAAATGCTGATGTTTTCATTATTACAGAATAAGCAATAAACAGAATAAACAAGACAGGATTAAATATCCCACAAAAGATGAATTTTTTAAGACAAACTCAATAGAATAAGAAAGAAAATATTGATGGATCCAATGAGTTTGTTACCACTACCGTGTTTCTCATATAATAAGGCTGGGTCTTATTTTATTTTATTTTTTTTGAGCCCTGAAAAAATGGCTAGGCCGTCTTTTCGGGGGTGACTTAATTCTCCCCCCCCCCTTGCATCCTCGGGCGGGCGGCGATGGCTTGGATGTTGACCTTGGCGTTGGTGGGGCACTTCGTATCGTGGTCAATGCAGGCAGCACCATATCCAGGTGTGCAACAAAAGTACTTCCTAATGGCAAGCCCCCCCCACCATTCCCCCCATTTCGCATGTTTTAATATAGGCCTTAATTTGGGGGGAGGGGCTTAATTTCATTTCATGCCTATAAAACATGCTGGGACTTCCTATTGGGGGAGGCCCTATTGTTGGAGAAACAGGGTGCTTTAAAGGTTTAGATTTAACACTCTGAATCCTATTATTTTTGGATATAATGTTATTTGCATAATAACCCTGTTTCATGCATTGAAACAGAACAGTGATTCACTTATAAAGTGGCAGTTGTTTCAAACTGATTTTTTTCTTAAAGTAAATGGTTTTAACTTTAGCAATTTAATTATATTTTCATGTGCCATCATGCTTAATCTCACTAAAATAGAATTAACATAACATAACATCATATGGAATACAATGTTTTTTCCCATGACTTTAGACTGAGAACCTACATTAATAAAAGTCAGTAAACAAATATCTTTTACAGAAGTAATTATGGATTATCTTCAACTACAGTTCACAGATAGCATTAATGTGCGTTTGGCTGAATAAGCAGAGTTAACAGACGCCAGGAAAACATTTAGGTGATTTATAAAGAGGATTCCTACTTCACTTTCCCAGTGTTTAGAGAGCAGTTAGGAGTCCATATTGTTTGGACTTGTATCTGAATAGACTGCAAGGTCATCAGTGAAGGATGGATAATTTACCACTTAAAAGGTGGGTTTCAGGGATTAGCCTGCTCTGAATTTTGTAAAATTGAAAGCATTTAAATGGAAAACTTTTCCATCACCTGATATAAAAATAAGATAATAAAAGTACATAAAGACACCCTAAGACACGTGTTAGACATCATCCCACAAAAGACTTTATCCTCAAGATGACCCAAATTAAAGTTACTCAAGAGATTTCCAGCATGAAATAACGCAACTCAATAGTCCAATTCCAATGTTACGAGGGTGTGAGCAACTGTCTGAACCATCTATAACAGGGGTGTCAAACTCAAGGCTTTGGATCCACAGATTCGGCCAGCAGGGTGCTTAGATCCGGAAACAATGAGGGACTGGCCCACGGTGCCTCTGCCAGCAAAAATGCTGCATGGTAAGACCGTGCGTGGCCCTCCCAGGCTCCGTTTTCAGCCACAATGGCCTCCTGCAGCCCTCTGCCAGCGAAAACAGAACCTCGATGAGTGATGTTGAGCTGGCCATCCCCAGTCTGGTCACCAACACTCCCGTCCCCCTCCTGCCGAGGAAAAACACAACCCTGATGAAATCGAGTTTGACACCCTGATCTTCCATGGCTATCCATATTTTGCACTGCAAAGATCCCAAGGAAGTAGTTTCCTCGTGACACTTTCCCTTGAGATTGCATTAATCTATGGCAGTGATTCCCCACTGTGGCAATTTTAAGATAGATGGACTTCAACTCCCAGAATTCCCCAGCCAGAATGGCTGCCTGAGGAATTCTGGGAGTTGAAGTCCACAAGTCTTAAAGTTGCTAAGGTTGGGAAACACTGATCTATGGGAACTCCAAAAAGCTATAGGCTTCTAGAAAGATGCTTATGCAAGAAAAGACTGGACACACATTTGCCATTGTAACTTCAATGTACGTACAGGTAGTCCTCAACTTACAACAGTTCACTTAGCAACCGTTCAAAGTTACAATGTTGCAGCACCTTCAAGGTCACGTGATTTACATTCGGATGCTTGATAACTGACTCACTAATAACTTGATAACTGACTCACATTTATGACGGTTGCAGCAGTGGTGGGATTCAAATTTCTTTACTACTGGTTCTGTGGGTGAGGCTTATTTGGTGGGTGTGGCTGGGTGGTCATGTGACTGGGTGGGCGTGGCTTGGTGGTCATGTGACTGGGTGGGGGTGGCCAACTCGACATCACTCATGTCAAGGGGCGTTTCACCCAGTCCCTCCCCTCCCAGCCACCCCTTGTTACCCCCTTAATTCCTTAATGTATCTAGGGTTCTTTTAAAAATTTCACCTTTTTTTGACTTTATTATCTGCATCCACATACTATAGATGTACTTTTATGGACCACTGAAAGGAGGAAATGGCTCGCATGCTTTGCCCAAGAGTGTGATAGGCAGGTCACAAAACAGGGTTTTGAGGCGTTGCCACAAAGAAGGAGGGGGCAATGTACTTTTCAAAGCAGCAGAAGGCAAAACAAGAAGTAATGGATCGAAACTGAACAAAGAAGAAGCAACCTAAAACTAAGGAGAAACTTTCTGACAGTGAGAACAATTAACCAGTGGATCTGCTTGTCCCCAGAAGTTCTGGATGATCAATCACTGGAAATTTTTAAAAGACTGGACAGCCATTTCTCTGAAATGGTATAGGGCAGGCAACCGTGGCAACTTTAAGACTTGTGGACTTCAAATCCCAAAATTCTGGGAGGAATTCTGAGAGTGGAAGTCCAGAAGTCTTAAAGTTGATATAGGGTCCCCTCCAAGGATTATTCTGACACCTTTGCCTGGCCCTCCACTCAGACTTGGCATCCTCAGTTTTCCTGCCTGAACAGAGGGTTGGACTAGAAGACCTCCAAAGTCCCTTTTCAACTCTGTTATTCCATTATTCCTCAATTAAACAGCTAAGACCCTCATTGGGACCCTCTCTCTTTTGCTCCCTCTGGTCTAATGGGTTAATAAGATTTTTAGAAACCTGCAGTTGAAAGTTCTTTATGTCTCCTTACTGTGAAGACCCAATTTCATTTGGAATTTAACCCCAAACTGATTGCCCTTTTAGCATTTCTCTTGATACTTCTCCAAAATGCACCCACAAGAAGCCACATCTCTCTCCCCCCCCATCACACATACACACACACACCAGAAGTTGGATTGGATATCTCCCTCCCTCCCTCTCTGCTTTAGGCTTAGAAAGTCTGCCAGTGCTGCTCCTCATTTGGCAATGTTTAAGGAGAATTAGGGGCTAGAGACACTTGACATTCTCATCTCTGCTACAGGTGAGGCTGTCAGAAAGACTTTTTGGCAGGCACGCAATCCCTTCTCCTCAGCCTCTCAGCACTAATGAGAGATGCGGCTCTACTGGCCAGGGTAGGCCAAGCCTCTCATTTTGTACAAACCATCTGCTGCCGGCAGATACACACTTACGGGTGGGGTGGGCGGGTCCATACAGGGCGCAGAAGTTCTGCTGCTTAGAGCCACGGGTTGTTGTTGTTGTTGTTGTTTTAAATTATTTTCCTCACGGGAAGCTACCCAAATGGGAAGCGTGCCTCTGCCTGCATAACTAGACCCCGCAAAAGCCAATGGCTCGAAAAAAGCTCCTCTGCTACCCCCCCCAGCCCCCACCCAATTCCCCCGTTGCCTTCCCCAGGGTGGGGGGGGAGGGGAATTGCAAATGCGATGTGCCATTCGGGTGGGAAATGCCCGGAACACAATAAAGCCCACCCGCTCACCTCCTGCTGGCGGGCTGGCTAATGGGATGAGAGGAGAGGCGGAGAAGGGGAGCTGATGGGAGCCCTCTGAAAGGAGTGGGGTGAAGGAAAGCGCAGTTTGCTGCGGATGCCCTCCCTCGCCCCTTTGCCTGGATTCCCTCCTGCGGTCTCCTCAGTGCTTCCCCCTCCCCAGTCTATCCTGATTGCAGGCAGAGCCACATTGCCTTTTGCAAGCCTGCTGTCGGTGAAGCTGGGTGCCGGTGAGGGCTGGCTTTTTGCATAGCTTTGTCCAGCTATGGGGGGGGGGGAGAATGGCTTCCTCCCCAGGCCCCTGTCCATTCCCCCCCCCCGACTGGTGAGGGAGAGAGTGAGCAAGCCAAGGCCTTTCCTCCAGCCTTTGCCCAAAGCCCGTTGCCGCACCAGGAGGTTGAAGTTTGAATTTCTTCACCCCCTCCGACCTGCGTGTACCTTGGCAATGGGAGTTTCTCCCCACCCACTTTTCCAGCTACTAGATCAGGGGACGAACCTAGTTTAGCTGCCCATTGCATTGCAAATAGGAATCTAAAAGCCGAGAAAGAAAGGGAAGTTCCTGCACAGTAAGGCCGTCGCTACTGCCTGCTGGCTCTGGGGGCCTCGTGTAAGTGGCTGCAGCGGCGCTTTGCACAAACGCCTCCGGACCTCTTATTTCTTTCTTTCTCTTTTCTCTTTCTTTTCTTTCTTGTCCTTCTCCCTTCCTCTCTCATTCCCTCTTTTTTTCTCTTTCCCTCTTTCTCTCTCTCTCTCTCTCTTTCAATGCCACGGCTGGCCAAGTGCTCTTTGCTACTTTCGTTTCTTCTTTTTGGAATCCAGACCGGCTGAACAAGGATCGGCAGCCACGCTGGAAGCGTCCCTTTGGGTGACCCTTCTTCTCCTCCTTCTCCTCCTCGGGTGTGCACGCCCATCCTCCCGGCCCCACCACGGCTGCCAGTCACGAGAGGAGCGGGAGGGGGAGACAGCCGAAGAGACACTTCTAGCGTGGCTGCCGATCCTTGTTCAGCCAGTCTGGATTCCAAAAAGAAGAAATGAAAGTAGCAAAGAGTACCAAGAAAAGCCCAGCCATGACTTTGAGGGACGGACGGGGACACGGACACACACACACACACACACACACACACACACACACACACACACACACACACACACACACACACACACACACACACACACAGAGAGAGAGAGAGAGAGAGAGAGGGAGAGGGGATGATAGGGACCTGGCCACTTCGCTATCCCCTGCTGTCACCCTTACCTTCTCAGGCCAGATGAGGGCGGGGAGGGTGAGGGGCAGGAGGACCAGCCACTTCAGGCAAGGTGAAGAGGCGTCAACCAAGCACCGGAGGGTAGAAGCCTGGGAATGGCGGCTCCTGTCTCAGCCGGCCTGAGGAGCTGCAGGCATATTGGGACAAAGGCGGCAAGAAGTCCAGGGACATCCACCCACCCACCTGCTGAGAGATGGAAGAAAACATGCTCCAGGAGGGCGGGCAGGCAGGCGGATGGCCTGGGGCTGTTGCACATGCATACTGCATGTGTAGAACTGCACACGCAGTGCACATGTGCAGCAGCCCTGGGACATCCACCCAAGCTGCGCCATGAGCACTACGTGATAGGGAAAGCTAGGAGAGCGACCAGGACAAGCGGGCTACCGAGCGACCCGGTTCGGGGCGTGGCCAGCCAGGGGTTATCACCAGTTCTGTGACCCACGCCAAGACACCGCTACCTGTTCTCCCAGATAGGTACGAACCGGTTGAATACCACCTCTGGGTTGCAGTGTTCTGGGGTCAGGTGATCACTTTTTGCAACCTTCTGACAAGCAAAGTCAACGGAGAAACCAGATTCACTGCACGACCATGTTACTAATTTAACAACTGCAATATTTTGCTCAAAAATGCAGCACAAAAAAAAGGCGTAAAATGGGGCAAAACTCACATTACAAATTTCTCACTTAGCAAGAAGATTTGGGGCTCAGTTGCGGCAGTAAGTTGAGGACTACTAATAAATGCCTTGTGCCCCATCAATAAGAACTTCAGTAATATTTTTGATCTCCTTTGGAAAAGAAACAAAGGGAAATTTGTCTTCCACAAATGGAATGAGAACACAGCACAGAGAGTAGTTTGGCAATACAGAAGAAGACCTAATGTCAAACTCAATTTCATTGAGGGCCACATAAGGGTTCTGTTCACCCTTGGGGGGCTGAGAGTGGATGATCAGCTCAGCGTCACTCGTGTTGGGGCATCTGTGTCCTGGGCGGGGCTGTGGGACCCTCCTCCAGCACTCTGCCAGCAAAAACAGAGCTCAGGAGGGCCCCATGTGACCCTCCTGGCAGAGGTGATATTCAGCAGGTTCTGACCAGTTCTGGAGAACCAGTAGTGGAAATTTTGATTAGTTCGGAGAACCGGCAAATACCACTTCTGGCTGGAGATTTTACAGTATCCTTCCCCTGCTATGCCCACCAAGCCACGCCCATAGAACCGGTAGTAAAAAAAATTGAATACCACCACTGCCTCCTGGGCTCAGTTTTTGGCTACGATGGCTTCTGCAGCCCTCTGCCAGAAAAATGGGGCACAGCCCTCCTGAGCTCCATTTTCACTGGCAGAGGCACTGTGGACCAGTCCTTCTCTGTTTTCAGGGTGGTCCCGTAGGCCCGATCTAAGCACCTCGCAGGCCAGATCTGGCCCACGGGCCTTGAGTTTCGCACTCCTGACCTAGGGAATTCTAGAAGTAAGAACTCAGAATGTAGGTATTGTTGCATGTTGGGATCAAATCCTGACCATAAACTCTACATGCTGTCTTGAACACTTGAATACAAATGGAGTAAGGGAAAGTCCTTGAAGTATATGTAATATTTCTGCAGGCTCAACTGCCTTTTGTTGTTAATTCAACTGAATGGAAACATGTAGCAAAACGGCATCCCAATCATAGGAGATTGCAAAATGCACTCAGTCAAGTCTGCTTTTCAGATCTTCATAGTGATCATATGAAGAAAGGGAAGACAGACACGAAATAAAGAGTCTCAGTTCAGTGTGCATTCGTAAAAGCCCGTCTAAGCAGCTGTTAGAGATTGTCCTTGGATAAGGTTGACGGCACAAAAAGAACAATACTTAGCATAACGTTTAAATTTGTGTACAAGCAAACCATTTTAATTTCATACTTCCCATCCATCATCAAATAGGCAATGTGAATCATTTTTTACTAGTATCATTGTTACTACAGTTTTATATAATACACAATACATTATGGAGTAGCAAGTCATAATATTCTCTTTTTTGGCGTTTGCTTCCATTTAGCAAATGGAAAGCAGCCAAAAATAATTGAGGCAACCAGACAGCTAGAGTCTTACTCTACTTCTGTTTAAAAAAAAAAACTTTCCTTGGGGTTTTTTTTTGTTTTTGTTTTGTACAGGGAGTGCCAAGAGCTGAAATTCCCATTTATAGCAAGCCAGGAACATTCACTTGCCCGAGTTCTTTTGAGCAATAATTGGCTTGAAAGCTTTCCTAAAGCACACATGCAGAACATTTCCTTTTAGACTCCATTTAAGGCTGGAAGTTTCCATTGCAGATAGGGGAAGGAGGAGATGTCCCTGCAAAGTAAGTGCCACTTCATAAAACCTGCCTTATCACTCTTTTTTCCTTTTCTCTCTTTTGGATGCCAGTTCATCCGGGAGTGTGTGTGAATAGCACACTCATCTGGATCCATATATTCCCCACCTGACATTATTAACTCCTGATCATTTCCCAGAGCTTTTTTCCCCACTTTGTGAAATATTGCAATGAAGTGTCTTGAAGCTCTTGGGGACAGCTTTAACCATCCCACTTACCATACCTAAAGATGGTACTTGAAGTCATTCCCAACTTCATGAAGAATTGCCTGCCAGTGGTGGTCCTTCAATAATTTGGCAGTTTTCCTTTGAGGAAGGCATGTGGTAGCTAATCACTTTCTGACTAGTAAAACTTTGTGGGAGGGGATGGAAATGGCTGCCTGGTCTGCCAGCTTCCAGGTTTAAGGAATTTTTGTAATGGTTTTCAATGGAGCTAGCCTCCCTGACTGATGCACCCATTAGAAGAGCAGGACACGCACTTTAATTAATGTTTTTCCCAACAAAACGTTATTATGGCGGGTAACCAATAGCAGTTCCTACTGTGTAGAAGCAATTATCTCACAGAAACTGTCTCTTAGCTTCTTTCGGTAGCTGTCAGGAATACGACACTAAAGTATTAGATCTTGCAACCCGATTGCCAACTTTCACATGTGTTCTCAATTATTCCTATAGCAACTCACCTGTTTGTTTGGTTCGGGCTTAACGTGAGGTAGGGACTTCACCAACTGTGGCTTACTCAACCGACTGTTAAGCCAAATTATAACTCGGTAGGATCTGGGAACCCATTCAACATGTAAACTAGCCCCTAGTAAATTAAGTTCCTGGAATGAGGAATTGCGACTGGAGATTTACTTCCTTTCTTCAGGAACCATGTGGAAAGAGGATCAAGAAAGGGAAAATAGTGGTTGTACCACTGCAGTGCCATCAAAGGCCACTTCTTATAGAGAATAGAATAGAATAGAATAGAATAGAATAGAATAGAATAGAATAGAATAGAATAGAATAGAATAGAATAGAATAGAATAGAATAGAATTCTTTATTGGCCAAGTGTGATTGGACATCAATGTGATATACAGTACACGGACAAAGGGTCAGGACTTCCGTTGGATAGTTATGTAATGGAGTGACCTTGGAAGACAGGACAGAGAGTTGCAGGCCAGCCAACCAGCATGTAAGCAATATCTTGGCCCACAGAGGGAGGGAGGGAGGGTGAGGGAAATATTTCAGGAGGTACCCTCCCCAGTTTTCTGGAGATTATAAGAAAAGGAGAGAAATACAGATGATCCTCAACTTACCACCACAATTAAGCCCAAAGTTTCTATTGCTAAGCGTAGCATTTGTTAAGTAAATTTTGCCCCATTTTACGACCTTTCTTGCCACAGTTTTTAAGTGAATTCAGTTGTTAAGCTAGCAATATGGTTGTTAAGTGAATCTGGCTTCCCCTTTGACTTTGCTTGTCAGAGGATCGCCAAAGTTGTTTGCATGACCCCGGAACAGTGCAACTGTCATATATACACGCCAGTTGCCAGGCATCCAAATTCTGATCACATGACCATGGGGATGCTGCAATGGTTGTAAATATGAAAAGCAGTCCTAAGTCACTTTTTTCAGTGCCATTGTAACTTTGAACGGTCACTAAATGAACTGTTGTAAGTTGAGGACTACCTGTACTTTTAGATTTACAACATTCTGTTAACATAACCTTACAACAGAGTTAGTACTCTTGGTTCTGCTTCTTGTTGCAGGACCAAGAGGTCATGACTGCTACAGTATTTTGACTTTTCTAACACACACACACACACACACACACACACACACACTCACACTCACACACACATGCACCACCTAAAGATGCCACTACTAAGGCCATTTTTTTTCCCGTGAAACAATGACTTTGAGTTATTAGTTAGAAAGAGTAAGAAACACATCCTTTTAAAGTAAGACTAAAAATTAAAATTAAAATAAAATAGTATGAGTGCCAGCTTTCGGAGCCATGTTGAGATTCGATGCTCCCACGCTGCCACAACTGAACCTGGGAAAGTGGGAGGGGGGAATTCATTTGAGTATATCTAGTTAGACAAAATAAAATTCTTTTACTGGTTCAAGGTCATGTAGTGTTGCGCATAGTGAAAAGGAAATTTTACTTTGGGATGGATGGTGATTGGGCCATGTGATGTGGTGATACGTATGGGGGGATGGATTTGTAGTTTTTACTTTTGCAAGGAAGCCCATAACTTCCAGATTCGGGATTCCACAGATGTATCAGTTACTATTCAAATAAAAGGAACCTTTCAGAGATGTCTGTCTCAAAGTTATTGGTTGGAATGGAGGTTTGCTGGAAAGCTGACAATGAGCTTAATATCACAAGGTATATTGTCTAGGGTATGTGGCAACATATGGAAAATATTTGGAGCCATAAAATAATCTTTCCCAAACATACAAACTTTTTATATACCATCAGATACAATCTATGGCTTCTTCAAGGATTGATTAATTGACTGGCCAAAGGGATCAAGTCAACACTAACTCTTTAAAAGGCACAATTATATCAATTAGGCATCTCTCTGGGGTGCTGTATCTCAAAGGGAACGCCATGGCTATGAAGGCTGCAAGAACTGAAATCTGACTGTGCTCCTTGAATAAACGCCCAGGCAAGAACCATGCACATCAAAACAACAACACAAACCGTGTGAATATACAGGTAGTAGTCTTCTATTAACAACAGTAACCGGGACTGGATTTTCTGTCTCTTAAGTGACACAGTCGTAAAGTGCAACATCATGTGACCAGATTGCTTAGAAATGGCAAAATAGTGAAAAGGAAATTTTACTTTGGGACGGATGTTGATTGGGCCATGTTATTGGGGCAATAACTGCCATTATTAAGCAAGGATTGTGGGTGGTTAAAGTGAGTTCCTGGCAGCTTGCAAGCAGGCTGGCAGGCAGGTTAAGGGGCTGCAGCGAGGTGGGTGAGGGAGCCTGAGTAGCTTGCAAGGTGTAGTACACACTCAGTTGGGCTGGGTGGTGGCTGCTGGGTGGGAGAGAGTGTGAACGACTTACTGGAGGGACTTCCTTGCTGGCTTTGCTTATTCAAATTAATGGTGTCCTTATATAAATCAGGTGAGTATCCGTTGCCAGGGAATAAGGATACGGATGGATACTAGCACGTTCATGCCCGAACTATGGCTTTTGGTTTGATTTAGCAAGATTCTTTCCTTATGTCCCCAATATCAATGTATCTATAACTATCACCGGTTGAATACCTGTTGAAAGGCACTTAGATCAGGTGACATTGCTGGAAGGAGGTGTTTTGTTTTGTTTTTTTAAAGAAACAGAAGCTACTGAAGTTTGACTCGTCGAGTGGTGATAAGATTCCATTCATGGAGCAGCTGCTTAATTTCTCAGATCGAAAAAGACAATGGATACTCCACTGGAAAGGGCAAATCACCTTTGTAATAGCTCACAATTTAATCATCTCCATTACAGCATCGTGTACATCCAGTAAATGGCATTGTCTGTCACAAAGAGAGAAATGTTTATCTCTGCTGAATGAATTATGAGAAGAGAGAATTCTGCAGGATCACGCTGAATAATTAAAGCAAAAAAATAAGTTCCCTTCTTATTTAATTTGTGCAGTAGAGATTCACAGGTATGGGGATAGGGAGTGGAATTTAATGTGCATTTAAATTAAAAAAAAAAAAACCTCTTACCATCAACTGTAAGTTTACTCTGTAATTTCTGTTCTTGTTTTCATTATATCTGCTGCATGTCTTAAATTCTATTTCCAAGTCAGAAATTGCATTAAAAGCCGTCTTTGGACTATGCTGGCAATTGGGATGGGAGTTTCTCTTGCTAAGCGATGTGGTCATAAAGTTCAGTGTCATGTAATTACATTGCCACATGACTGTATTGTCATGTGACCGCAATCCCAGCAGTTCTCGTTGCTATCATCAAGCGAAGAATTCACATGACACGACATGGGAGGAGGTATTTAAACCATGTCTTATGCAAGCAGGCTGGGCAGCAAAAGGTATAGGTGCTACAGAGTGGTTGTGGGTGGCAACTGCAGGTGGGCATTATGAAATATGGTCAGATGGTCAGGTGCCACAGGTGGCACAACTGAGTACAGAAAGTGGCCTAGTGGGCACTACTGAGCATATCTCCATTCTGCTAAGAGTCTCCGCAGGAGAAAAAGTGAAGTCAGCAGAAGCGACTAGTGGGAGCTAATTGCTGGAGCTACTTGTGACCTTCTGCTGGGTTCCCCATTGACTTTGATTGTTGGAAGCTAGCAGGGAAAGTTTAAAATGGCATTCATGGCATTCATGTGACTGCAGGATGCTAGTAATTGTGAACCAGCTTCCAAGTGCCCAAATTGCAAGTGTATAACTATAGGAACAGGTGCAATTTTGAGGAGTAGTCCTGAGTCCTCATTCAGCATTGTTGTAACTTTGAATAGTCGAATGGTCATAAGCCAAAATCTACCTGTATAATCTTAGCCTTATTTCAGCATAATCCTACATTTCAGAGGTCTCTAGATAATACATAAGGAACCGGTGTATTATTGTGTATCTCAGATATTGACCAACAAAATCTGCATTTAACCCCCGCCCCCTTTTTTTTAAATAATGTGGCTTAGCAGAATTCGGTGCTTTGATTCAAATATTAAATAGGAGGACAACATAGCAACAGCAGTGGGCAAAGAATGATCATTTCTCACCTTCTGATCAGTATTTAGATGGCTGATTAAAATAACATCTACAGTATTCTGCAAAGGCTGCACCATTGGCTAAGAGGCTTCTGGACCCAATTTAGGAGGCTGGTAGTTACAATTGGCACCAGTACCTCCAGAACTGTCTTCTCCAGGTCGAATCTGCACAGCTTACATGACCTGAGCGGAGATAATGTTTTGTGTAAACAGCTCCTAGGGAAACCATGAAGACAGGAACTTAGAAGATGGTATAGCGTTCTTAATAGCAGACTCTCACTGTTGAACAGCTTACTATTAGGGTTCCAAGTAATAGATCCACTGCAAGCAAAAACTCTGAAGCAGGTAGATTCTTGGTGATGATCTGGTGATGTCACCAGACCAGTGGACACTGCCTTGATTGGGCCATGTGAATCTTACCCTGTGAGATAAGGTTGGCCTCACTCTTTTTCCTTTTGGAAATAGTTGAAGACTTTCGCAAAGGCATCTGCATGGAATGTCAAGGAGGAAATAGAGAAAAGCAGCATCTTGATATTGAAGTGCAAGCTTTGCCCCTTTTTTACTTTTTGTGTCCCCCCGCCCCCCAAAAATTAGTTTATTCAAAGAAGATTAAAATAGCAAATGCCCAAACACTTTAAAAAATAAAAGAAAAAACCACAACAAATAATACATTAACAACAACAAAAAGAATCTCAAAAACCCACTTTGTTATTAACATAGTTTATAGATGACAGGCTAACAATTTGTAAATAGATTTAGTAGTTTAAAAGTTTAAAATTCTTTTGGTCTGTTTGCAAAGGGTGGGAAACCAACATTGCTGTATTATAGTAATCAGCATTCAATTAGGAAGGATGTTATCTGTTTATGTGTTAGGGTTTTTTTGTTATATACTTTTTGTATGATGTTCCACACACAAACAAAATGAGCAAAACATGCATTGCAACAGCCTGGCACTCTTTTTAGCATTTTGACAAAAGCTTCTTATTGTTAAGGTTCCAAGTAATAGATCCATATCAAGCAAAACTCCAAGACAGGTAGATTCCTCAAAGAATAGCTTTATTGGACATATCCTATTGGCAAAGGTAGATTCCTCAAAGAATAGCTTTATTGGATATATCCTATTGGAACAGATCTGGTGAAAACCTACTCTGAAGGCTCTCATGGTTTGCACCTAATTAAAAGTAAAAGTTTGTCACTTTCTCAATACAATCAGTTACATGGTCCAATCATGGTGCTGTCTGGTTGCCTGGTGATATCACTCCACCTTCCTCTGACCAGGTGTGAGGATGTCCTTGGTTCCCAAGACAGTATTTTGTTTTGGCTACAAAATCCCAGCTTCCCCCCACTCCCTATCCCTCAGCTCCAATATGGCAACATTGAAGCCATCAAGATGGCTTCGGTCAGGTCAGCTTTAGGGTTGACATTTATGTTGCTCTGGATACCTCTGGACCTTCCCTTTCAGTTTTGGAGGAGTGAATTAGAAAGTAGTACCAGACTTAAGATATTGTTGAGAGATGTTTAATGGATCTTAAGGATGTTCTTAATATACTACTGTAAGCCACCCAAGCAAACAAGTGACATACAAACAGTTGTAAGTAAATTAATATTTTCCTTAGAGCTACCAAATCTGGGGTGCAGGACCAAGTCACCACAGAGCTTTCAGGTTCCAAACCAACCAGAGCGAACAATGTTGCTTCCTGAAAAGGTTCCTGTCCCATTGCACTTCTTTTATATCTTATGGAAAGGGCAATCACCTCCAAGCCTTATACTCCTGAGTTGCTCCTTTTGTCTTAACTGGTCTTGCCTTCTGGCAGCTCTACGCACATGCGCACTGGGAACAGGCTTCCCTTGTTCCTCTGCTTTGCTGCTGTCAGATTCTGGAGGCTCCAGAGTCAGCACATAATTCCCAGATGGCCCTGGCCCCATCTCTGTATCAGATGCAGGACCATCATCCAAGTCCTCCCCAGACTCCCGGACTGGCCAATATTCTTCCCCACTGCCTGATTCTGCTGCCATCTCCGCAGGCTCCCGGTGGACCACAACAGTACCCTTAACTGGAGGTCTACAGTTCAGAACCTCCAGAAGCTTAAGGTGGACTCTCTTCTAATTTTTCCCTATAACAATAATCTTATAAAGTGAGTTGGGTTACAGTTAATGGTCCAAAGTCGCTCAAGTATGACTTGGAATGTGTTTGAATCTGGGTTTCTTTCATCCTAGTTCAACATCTGAACTACAGTGGCAGCTTTAGGGGCTGAAGTGGTCCCATCTAAGGCTAGAAAAGTCCACTCATTTTCTTTAACTGGCTCTTAGGCAGATAATATTTTTAAAAAATTAAAATTTTGACTTTTGCCTATTTGTTCTAGAGGCATTGTCTGAAAGTTTGATAATGTCACCCAAAGTAGCTGAATGCTACCAAAAAGTGAAAGCCATTTTTTTTCTTCCCAACCATGTTTGAAAGATATTTCCAAAACTAGTTTATGCTGAATTCAAGGATTTCTCTATTGGATGATAATTCTCAAGACAAACACCAAAAAAAGTACCCTCACTGAATAACTGAAGTAAAATTCATACCTCTTAATTGCAATAAATACTATTTCACTTTGAAATTTTGGCTGCTTTGAACTGAACTGCCTCGATATTTCCTTTCATAATTAAGACTCCTTCAATGCCTGTTCTGTGCTATCCTGACTACAAAAAGCCTAACTGGTAGGGAATTAATGTATCTCATTTCATTGTTTACATGTCAATTTTCACTTTTTCGCTTTACATGGAAACGAGCATTGGAAACTAAAGCTGGAACCACTTTAAGTTTCATTGAGCTGTTGCCAGTTACCATACTAGGTAAATTGTGATCTGATTTAAAAATAGTTGAATATGTTAGTTTCAGATGCCTAAAAAGATTGGATTAGACGTTCATTGACTTTGTGTTTCATAAAGTCCCCTTAGAAATGTAGAGAATGACATAGAGACTTGAATGTGCACTCTGATGATAGGAGAAATGTTTTTATTTGTTCTGCCATCATGAACCAAGAAAGAAAGAAAAGAAGAAAGAAAGAAAGAAAGAAAGAAAGAAAGAAAGAAAGAAAGAAAGAAAGAAAGAAAGAAAGAGAAGGAAGGAAGGAAGGAAAGAAAGAAAGAAAGAAAGAAAGAAAGAAAGAAAGAAAGAAAGAAAGAAAGAAAGAAAGAAAAGAAAGAGAAAGAAAGAAAGAAAGAAAGAAAGAAAGAAAGAAAGAAAGAAAGAAAGAAAGAAAGAAAGAGATTTTAGTGCTGATAGGAATGTACACTGGGCATGGGCCCAAAATTACTGAACCTGGATGGTCCCCAAATTCACCACCACACATGTCTTTAAAAGGAAATAAATAGTTATTTTAAAAAATGTCCTACATTTCATGCCTGGTTCAGAGCTATCTCTTCCTGTCTCTTAGAGGAACACTAGGGAGACAAAGATCTTGGACATCACACATCATACTTGAGATGTGTGCCTGTGTGTTAGAAAGACTGTGTAGACATAGCCAGTGTGAGAAAATGTACTCTGATTTACTCTGCACTAAGTATGATTCAGTGTAATGTTTGAACCGAGTTAGGGAGAGTCATTTAGAAACACGGCTTTGTGCCAGTTTATTGGGACAGATTCTGCTTCCTAGTGATACTAGACATAAGTGACAAAGAAATTGATAAAATTAGTTGGAAGGTAAAATTCTTGGGGGGAGAGCGGAAATCCCATAGCAGCCTATTTCTTTCGAAAAAAACATGGCCAAGAATTATTGATGGTTTGAAAAGAGGTAGAAAATTATGCAGATGAGGAATTGCACGAATACCTTGTGTTGGCCATGATCTTTTCCTTCAATAGGAAGGAAATAATTTTGTCAGAAGAGCACAATATGGGAGCCATGTAAGAGTCACATTCAAGGGCTTTTATTCACCACAATTATCCAATATAAAGCTCTGGATTAGTCTATGCAGTCTTTGGAAAAAGTACTGGCAGTGTTTTTACAGACACGATGGGCAGCTTAAAACTGGCTATGACTTCCTTAGATTTTGTTTCCTTCCCACCATGCTGGCAAGAGAGGTGGAAGGAAAGAAAATATCACTTCCTGCTTCACTCTTCCTGCTTCTATTAGTGAGTGAGTCTTTTTTCTGATCTATCAGATCACTCTGCAGGTCCAGAAAAGTGGCACCAAGGGAGCCATTTTCCTCTTTCTTCTCCATGCTTCCTTCTCCACCCACTGCCACCATTCCTGTCATGGATTGGCAAAAGAAGTGGGAAGTATGGGGTTTTTTATATATATATATATATATATATACTGGGAGACTCTCTTGTTATCCAAGAGGCAATAGCCTTCATATCAATGGATGAGAACCAGAGAGGTGGACATGCAACCCCTCAGTTGCAAATCAGAGCAAACAGAAACCATCCCTAAACCTTCCTTGTTAGGATTTGCCTCAGGTGCTTGCTCAGCAGGGTTTGCTTCAGTGGAAGCTGGAATACAAAAGGATGGAAGTAAAACAAGAAAACCCAAGCACAAGCTGCATTTGTAGTTGGAGAGGTTTCCTGAGGCAACATCCTCCAGTTGTATTTCCCAAATCCATTTCTTAAAGCCCTTCCAGTCTGGGGTCAGTGGTTTTGCAGAAAAGCCCTAGGTATTATTCCTGTCAGAAGTTGTTGGTCCAGGTTTACAGAATCTAGACAAAGGCTAATGGAGCTGTTCTAGACCAACAGGCCCTAAGCCTTGTTCTTCAACCAAAAGTGCAAGTAACATTCTACATTGGGGGTGAGAATAGCAGGTAACATTTACTCTTAATCACGCTCAGGAGTGGGATGCTACCGGTTCAGCCTGGTTCTATAGACCGGTAGCTCTGAACTGGTTTGGTTTCTGCTGCTCTGTTTGGCCCAGGCACCCGCCTGGGCTTTTGGCTGTCCTTTATTTCCTGCTTTTTCAACCTCAGCTGCTTTGCATGGCACAGCTGAGGTTGAAAAACCATGAAAGAAGAGGAGTTTGAAACGCTGTGCACCCACATGCAGCACTTGTCAGTTGTCCAGATGGCAAAGCTGAGATATTTTGGAAATGGTCTACAACAGGGGTGTCCAACCTTGGCAACTTTAAGACTTGTGGACTCCAACTCCCAGAATTCCTCAGCCAGCAAAGCTGGCTGAGGAATTCTGGGAGTTGGAGTCCACAAGTCTTAAAGTTGCCAAGGTTGGACACCCCTGGTCTACAACATGAGCACAAAATGCACTCTCACCAGGGGTGGGATTCTACTCACCGGAGAACTGGCAAATCATGCTATTGGCTGGCCCCACCCATTCACTCCTTACCTGGCATGTGTGCCATCAAACTTGTCTGCTAAGTTGCTATTTTTCTTTTTTCTTTTTCCCCTGACAATCAGCTGTTCTGCTGTGCAGGGAGATTTGGATTAGCTAAAAAGCAGTAAATCATTGCATTTCTTGCTTTCTAGCTAATCTAAAAGCAGAACTGAACCTGAGTTTGCTTGCAAGCAAATTTTATGTGACAGACTCAGGTAGCTGATGGCAGAAAGACAGATCTCTAAGTGATTCTGTGATTCTGTAAGCAACTCAATCTGCCTGCCTGCTTTGCCTGATTTTGGGTAAAAGTTGCTCTTTTTTGTAAAACATTCAATATTTACATAAACATTTATAATATTTACATACAAGCCATGCCCAGCCAGTCACACGACCACCAAGCCACAGCCACAAATTAGACCACACCCACAGAACCGGTTGTTAAGAAATTTGAATCCCAACCCTGATCACCCTCCTTTATGATGCACATTATGTAAATTGGGTAATGGGGGTTGGGGAATGAGACTAGAATTATAATCTCTTTTTTTCTCCTGATGCCTCTGAAATACTGTGGTAAAATTTATGGCTTTGCACAATTAATTAAATTATCTTTTAAAATGTTTGCAGCTTTAGAGAAAATCAGATTTGTAGGATGGACAGGGATGGGGTGCATTACAATTGTGCTTAGTAGAAAGGGAAATTAGTATGTTGGGGTTGGTTTTTTAATCAGTGTATACCAGAACATTTTTTAAATTTAACACAGCTGTTTATTCATATTCATTTAATATTTAAAAGCATATAGTTGAACAAGAATTTTAGCATAAATTAAACAATTATTTAAATAATTAACATGCTGTGAGGTTCTTAGATCTGGCAAAATAGGAAGAAGTCTCTCAGGTGCCTTTGGAGTATCATGAAGGGATAGTAAATCATTAGTTGTTTATGTGTGAAAATCTATCTATCTATCTATCTATCTATCTATCTATCTATCTATCTATCTATCTATCTATCATATACACTATCTATCTATTATTTGCCAAGGGAAAGGAAAAGTTTCAGGATATTTTTTTCTGCTCAGATATCAAAATAATTTAATCAGTCTATATACCATGAATCTAAAAATCAAATTTATGAGGAAAAGTGTCTTAGCCTTTTACACATTTATATAAAATGTTCTAATGAGTTGAAAATGAAGAGTATCATAGCATGCCATTAAACTTAGAACAAATGAATCATAATCCTTTCCTAAAATAGCCATTCATCCTCTGTATTAAATCCTGGTCTGAACTAGGTAGGGATTGACTGCCCTTCTCACCCTTTAAATGTCATTTCTTAATAAGTACTCAGATTCAGGGATAGTGCTGATGTTTTATTAGCAATGGAGTATTGATAAATGGGAAATCAGTTATATGCATGTATGTGCCTTATTTATGATTTTACATATATGTGTATGTACACATGAGAGAGAGATGTCTAATTTTCGTCCATTCCTTGCTTTTCTGAGCAGAATTTAACAATCATTTCGTAAGAGTCAAACTGAACCAGCTAGATATGACACTTTGAAGTACATTGCAGAATAGGTAATTTGGAAACAAGGTATTTGAACCTGTGACCTGTCTTCACAAAGTTTCTTTCACACGAACATATCCTCCAAACAGTTACATATGTGGGCATACTAGGTAAATCTTAGCAGATGGTAGCCCCTTTTAGAGAAGTAGAATCAGGCCTGATCATGACTGTGATAGCTTCCTGAAGATATTTGAGTTCCTTTCCTTTGTTATGATGTGTAATGTAGTGAGGATTATCCTTCAGTGAGTTTATGACAAAGCTTGCAGCCTGTCAATTCTGATCTTCCAAAGATGTGCAGAACTTTCTATTTATTTCTCAATCCTATTTCACACATTGGTCCCACACGAGCAGGACACAAACTCAGTATCTGTCTTGACCTGATGCAGCCCAGCTAATCACTCTTGATAGGCAGCTTAATCCTCTCTTAAAACCATATAAGCTGTACCGAAAAGGTGTAAAGTCCCCAGGATTGGGGTTACTGCAACTGTAGATTACGAATCCTCCTTAGCCTTGGTAACAATTTCTGGCCTTTGAAGATGGAAGTATCATTTGGCTGCCAGATTCAAATGAAAAAAAGTTTGGAGCTTTAGAGAGAATGTCTAGGACTGTGAGGAAATTGTGAAGGGAGAGTTCAAGTATCAACAGAGGAAAACGTACATTCCAAAACAACAAGCTTCCGGAGCCCGGGGAGACCCGTTTCTGGCCTTCCGGAACTTCCAGGAGGCCTGTGTTTTGCCCTCCCTGGGCTCCAGAGGCTTTCCTCGAGCCTATGGGAGGGCAAAAACGGCCTCCCTAGGCTCCAGAGGCTCCCTGGAGGCCCATTTTTCACCCTCCCCAAACCTCTGCATGGGTTCTGCACTTATCTGCAATCCAAAACAGGCCGTCCTGGGAGGGGAGGGGCAGATTGGGTGGGGCCAGCCAGGGATGGGATTTGCTGGTTCACTGAACTGGCCATAAAATTAACCAGTTCGCCCTAACCGGTGCAAACCAGTAGCAGCCCATCCCTGATTATACTGTTTCAGCTTACTATACCAATGATTTTGCCTGTAGAATTTGATTTTGTCTCATTCTAGACTTTATATATAAAGAGATAACTCTCTGGCAGGTTTGGAGCTCAGGAATAGACAAAGGAACTTGGAGCATTTAAAACAAAACCGAGTTTTAGAAAAGTAATCATTTTAATGCCTCTATTCTATCAAGCAATAACAAATGAATACTACCATGATTTGAGTTTGCTTTGCTCTTAAATAGAAGTGAATCATTGATAAGAGGCCATTTGAATAATTATTCCTAAGTAATTAAATCCCCATGGATCAATGTGAAGTCAAGTAGCTTCTTTTCAAAACATTTTTGTAACTATCAGCAATTATGAACAAAGCAGATGATCTATAAAATGGATTTATAATCCCTTTACTGCATAAACTACATTGCATTCTTACTCTAATTGAACTATATTTCTATTAGGATTGAACAGCAAACTATTGCCATGATGGTTTATTTATTTATCACATAATTATTTCTTTTCATATTAAAACCTTGAATATTTTTGTTCTCACAGCTATGAGAACATAGGGAAGGGAGCGTACATATGCTGCTTTATTAATCTGAAAAAATTATCCGTATCTGATCTACTGATGCTAATTATTCCTTGGGCTGGTGATTATACCTGATCAATCATTTTAAATATCTTAATCTGGGTTGGAGACAATAAAAAGCTTATTTTTTTTCCTAAGGAAAAAAATGATAAAAATACCCAGTTGATATCCCACATATACAAACTCCTTATAAAAATCCTTGGTATATAAATTGCCAGTTGCTGTATCTTTGGATTTATTGAGTCAAATCTCTCTCTCTCTCTCTCTCTCTCTTGCACAAATTTTAAGTGGTTGACTGGTGTCAGGGTTTTTGTTTGTTTGTTCTGTTTTGCAGTTTAAAAAGCAGTACTGAGCTCAATCCTCTGTTCCTCATTTCACCCTCTTCGGTGCCAAATATGTTTGCTTTTCCTCATTTCAGATATTTGTTTCTTATATGTGGACCAAGTCTGTAGTGGCTTCTTTCCATGACTATACCCTAGAAATGTCTTCTCTGATAAGGCTTGTTCTGGACTGTGCATTTAAGGATGGTGTCCAATATACCACTTCACTGTTAAGATTGTAACTATTCAGGTTGGGGGTCCATAGTTCTTGAGAATAATTATAATTATTCAAAAGCTAACAAATAATTAACATATTATAAATACCTTTTGATACAAAACTGACAGCCTGGTGTCTGAAATAGGCCACCAAACTGAATAAAGATTTGGCAAGATACAAAATTTTATATAAATCTGCAATGGGAACTGGAACATCTCCTGTTTTGAGGGATGAATTAGGTAAGTTCTGATTATTTGTTTCAATCAGAGTGGGGAACTTATTTTAACATTAGAGTAAAGGGGCCTGAAGAAGTACATCATGGAGGAAATAGACACACTCCTACAGAATACGTCTCCATTAATTCACTCATATTTATGTCACCCAGTCTACATATAACATTCTCTGTCACCTAAACAAATGCATATGTGTTCAGGGGTGGGATTCAAATTTTTTAACAACTGGTTCTGTGGGCATGGCTTAGTTGGTGGGCGTGGCTTGGTGGTCATGTTCTTGGCTGGGCGTGGCCAACTCAGTATCACTCACATCGAGGCACGCAACAGTTGTGTCAAAAATGGTCATAAGTCACTTTTTTCAGTGCCATTGTAACTTTGAATGGTCACTCCACACAAGCAAAGTACCAGCAAAGGAGGGGAAAAAACCTCCAGAGAAGTTCCAGAGACAGGAAGTCTAGTCCTGCCAAGAATGTAATAAGGGTTAATGGAGAGGTAGTTTCTGTAAGTTTCCTTCCTGCCTTCCTTACAGGATTAGGCCAGTAATTTCTTCTAAAAAACCGGTTCTCCGAACTGCTTAGAATGTTAACAACCGGTTCTAGAGAATACGTGCAAACTTGTAGAATCCCATCTGTGTATGTGTTCATATATTTATTTTATTTTCTTGCTCACAGGTATGTAATCATTCACTCATGTGCATATTCTATCCACAACCTAGTCCCATTTAAGGCTCCCTAGGCACGACTATCAGTTCCAATCAATATTATACTGTATATTAAACCTATATTGAAAGGGGGCATTTAATTAATACAATAAAGTACCTACAGTATGTATTTTTGTTTTGAAGTCAGAAACACCCTTGGAGTTACTTTATTTATTGCATTATTTAAACTCTGCACACTATTTGGATAATGTGACTACTAGTCCTGTCCTAAGAATGAAAGCCAGCTGGATAACTTTGGACTCTCTCATTCACCTCACAGAGAGTTTTGGGGGTAATAGCTGGAGGAAGGAATATTAGACATACCACCTTGAATTAATTAAAAAGCCTAAAGGAATGTAGAATAGTCATGTGTCTTTCTGTCTGTCTGTTTGTCTATCTATCCAGAGGTCCCCAAATTTGGCAATTTTAAGATTTGTGGACTTGGTCCACAAGTCTTAAAATTGCCACATTTGGAGACCTCTGGTCTATCATCTGCCTATCTATCTATCTATCTATCATCTATCTCCAAATGATGTGCATCATTTGATAAGGGAGTGCATTTGAGAAATGCTGACTCTTTAATGAAGAGTATTTTGATATCCGTCCAAGGAAAACTAGGCTCATGGAGGGCATTTGAAAATGAGGGTAAAACATTGTTCTGCCTCAGGGGTTCCTTCCCTGCCTTCTCCAAGAACAAAAGCAGATTGGATGGGCATTTGTATCTTACCACTATCTGAGCAATGGAGCTATTCTGTCTATTTTACCTAAGGGGAAGCAAACTAATTAAGTGGGCCCGGTGTAGACTGCATGGTACATACTTTCTAACACAGGAGAATATATGGGGGCTTAGGGAAAGGGGCACAGAGAACTGAATAATGTAGTTGAACGTGGGTAAGGAGCATAATAAGAATTACTAATGCTTTGGCAATGGCAGAAGATGGCATGCCCCATGGCACATTGTCAATATATTGTTGTCTATCAAAGATGACACTATATTAGTGGCACAGAGCATGGGCTGGAATCTTCCTTTGGTTGCATTGTAGTCCTGGGATGAGTGGCTGTAGCTATGGCTGCATCTGCCCTTTGTCCTGTTTGAAACAAACTGATTTTCTTGATTCCCTCTAATCCTTTAAGAGATTGCACCATTCTCTACATAATAGGCAAAGAAACACCATGGCTATTTTTAATTTTTAAAACATGCCTAAATAGTGTTCATTTATGAAATGTAATTGAATTCCTGATGGGGAGAGTAGGGTTTTTTTAAGGGGAGAAAAAAAAAACCAGATGTTGACACTTAACAGCATCAATGAACACTAAGTTACAGCCAGCCTGGAGTCTTGTGGAGGGCCCTCCATTACCTCCAGATCCAAACTTCTGATGCCAGATGAATCCCAGATGCACATTCCCACCACTCAAACATATACAAAGAATTCTGTGTTTATTGTCACTGCAGGACGATCTCAGCAGCAAGCCTCCAATGAACCTAGAAGCCTCCTTTTCAAGCCACCCCCTCTTCCAAAGTTGTAACTTATCAGGGAGAACTGATAGACAAATGGGACATTTAATTTAGAATATATTAAAAATACTGGGAATAGTAGGAACCAAGGTCATTAATTGTGGCCTTGAATTACTGCTTCACTTGCAATCTTGTCAGCTTCCCTGCTACTTTGTTGAAATAGGTTGACTTAGTCTTCCTTTCTACAAATGGTGTAGTTATTTTCTCCTTCCAGAAGGGCCCATCAAACAAAAGGCTGATAGATAAAATAGGAGTGCTTTCTCTCTTTCTCAAAATAATGTATGCTTACAGATGATAGCCTCCTCTGTAAATTCTACCTTTTCATTGTATAATTTTTTTTTCACAGGAGGAAATGAAGGAATGAGAACTTACCTGAAAATTTCCCACAGATAATACTCTAACAGGCTTATATTGGCCATCTCAAAAGCTCCAACAAAATGAAAGTTCTAGAGAGCCTTTTTAAACTAAAGCTCTTTTTTCTTCTTGTCTTTCTAGAGGAAAAAAACAAATATAAATTCACCTTTGAAGAATATACTTTGTTCTTTGTAGGGTGAGATAGAAATAGCATTTCTTCAGCCTGATGGACAAAATGGTTGCCCATTACAGGATAGAAACGTTATTCTGCTTCCAAGAGTAGAGGAAAATAAAAGGAAGAACCTGTTCTGCTGCCAAATTTAGAGCGACAGATTTAGTAATCTTGGGAGAATTTCTTTGCTATGTGGAGAAATTCCTTGAAATGATTTCCCAATATCTCTACTAAAAAAAATAGACTGCCATACATACACAACCTAAACGACATTATGGATGCTTCCTTATGGCAATGGTAATGTACACTGATCCCATCTTGATTTGGCACCAAAGTGTTTGATGTTTATGACAGATCTCTGGCTGAGCTTTATTGTGCTTCAACAATAAGTCAGGGAGGCCAAAATTTTGGACAGCAATCACTTCCTTTCTCTCTCTAATCAGCAATCCCTACCAATGGGAAAAACAACCACCAATTGCTCTCCATAATATGTGATAGATGAAAGGTTAGGAACTCCCACAGCTCCCTTTAGCTTCATCCAAATCCATCATGTTGGGCTTGGCCAGTCACCCAGATTTCATTTCATTCTCTTTTGCCATGGGACTGCCACTCTCCCAGGTCACACAGTATTTGAAACAGAAGCTATTTCCCCTAAACTCCATTTCTCTTTCCAGTTTATTTGATGTATCCTCTAACAACAGTCTGTCATTGCTGAAAATGCATCACTCACCATATTGTTGTCCAAGGGCTTTATTTAAAAAGTTACTTTGGTAGTGACCTCAGCACCATGATCAGAACTTGCTGGGTCCAGATTAGAGTTTACCGCTAATCCGGAAACAGAGTCTGTTTAACATGTGTCTTGTATTAGTGACTAGTCATGTATCTGACTTCAGAACCCACTGTATGGAAGAAGCTGTAAATTTTTTTGCTGCTTAGCCATTTAGGTTTACAGAGGGCACTAAGAATGAACAAGGGCACCATTAATGTCAGAGACGATATTAGCTAAAAGAAACCCCATCTTAATTGTGTCCTGCTTCAAATTAGTTGTTGTGACAATGACAATTTTTGTTTCAGGTGCTCTATGTTTTTTTATTTTTCCCTAGCCTCTCATTATATACTACACTATATATCGAATGCATAGTTTAGAAATTCAAAGAACAAATGTTGGAGTGAGCCATCTCTCTCTCTCTCTCTCTCTCTCTCTCTCTCTCTCTCTCACACACACACACACACACACACACGTGGGGGAGGGCGGGGAGAGAGAGAGATTGGTGTGTGTGCGTGTGTGTGTGCCCATTGTATATTTTCTATGTATTATGCTTTGTTGTTCTTGAATTTAATAATTCAAGATAATACTTTTCTCTTTTCACAGTTCAGTTGGGCCCTGTTTGATAGGCTATCTAGTTAAGAAGACAGATTAAAGATTTTTTAAAATTATTAGAAAAAAGGGAGAAGAGAGGGTCTTGAAATTAACCTCTATCTAGTAATCTGGATACTGGTTTTTCTTTTGTGATGAGGCTATGTTTGCACAAACAGAACCACAAACTCCAGTAGCTTTTAATCTAGCATATTGTGTGATACTGGCATACGTATTTCAAGATTTATTGTGACATGGAAATTGATTAAATTATGTTAACTCAGTAAACAATGGGTAAGCATGTGGCATGGACACAGATATTCTGGCTTTGGGTTTTTTGTTTTTGGTTATGCACAAGAGACCTTTTAAAAAGAATGTAATGGATAATTGATGCATCACTAGTGTATACTGATATACACTGTATAAAATAAGTGGTGAAGTAGTAAACACCATTTTCCCTGTCTCCTCTCATGTAATAATCACTGTTCTTTGTAAACAGAATTGCATAAATGGAATTTTATAAGGCATGTGGAATTCAAAACAGAATAATATAACCTGTAAACATAAATGCAGAGTTTTAATTTTTACCCTTTGGTACAAATAATTTTTTCTTTATGGAAAAAAATATTTATCAGTATAAAAAGAAGCAAAGAATACATACTCTTTAAAAAGTCATTTGAATACAATACTCTCTGGGCTGTTAAAAATCGTAAAGAGCCAAATCAGAAAAACATTTTAAACATAAGCAATTTAATTTTTCTTTGTCATGGGTTCTTTTTAAAAACTGTACCCAAGTAGATTGGCTTAGACTCACTATACTCAACAAAAACACTGGACCCAGGACAGGTAGCTTTTTATATCTCTCATAAAGATTGAGAGATGTTTTATTTTGAAAAAAAAAAAGATATAAAAGTGAAATGTGAAACAAATCTATATGTGGGTCCTTTCTATTGTCGCTATCCTTCATTCTATTCAACTGCTATTATTTCTATGCTAATTACTATTACTATAAAAAATACTATATGCTTTTATACAACTATTCTATAGTACTGGTAATATTGCTATTACTATAGCAATACTTCCTCTATACTATGCTTTATAAGTAATTCTAGCATTATCACATTTCCCCTTTATCATTATTATACTACGGGGTATAGCATTACTAACAATGTTTTCCTCTTGCAAATCCTGTTCTGCCTGCTGCCTTAATTCCTCTTTCTCTTCTGTTTTTTCCTTCTTTGTTAATGGACAGCATACAGAGTACTTTGCTTTGATGTGCCTCTATAGTTCTTTTTCATTGGGACGATCCCCTTTGAAGGGAAAAGACCTTCTTTTATATTCAGCTGCTTTTCTTGCTTTGCCGATGGCTGCTGAGCTTTCAAAATGGGTATCTCCCCCTCCTGTCTTCTTCCACACCTGTTTCAGGTGGTAGCTTTATTGGCAACTCTGCTGCGCTGATGCTGGGTAAAATGCTTAAATGGGAAGAGAGGAAAGCGGCACAGGTGCCTACTATTTTTCTCAGCAGCCTGTTCTTCCACACATTCGAACACTGTAATTTGGTTATTAATATTTTTATGATCGGCAGAGTCATATAGTAATATGGAGTCCTTGGTACCCCCTAAGGCAGATTGTCTGCTTGCAAATGTTTCATTACCTGACAAGGTAATACCATCAGTACTAGTGAGTGTGGGGTTTGCTCCCTATTGTAGCTAACCCTGCAGAGTAGACAATGAAACATATTTCACAGCACCAATTCGTAAGATTTTAACTGTTGATATTGTAAGAAGCAAACACTTCTTTTTTCTATATCAAAATCACTTCTGCTGAATACCAAGGACTCACAGTCATTTACTAAATTAAAATAATTGCAGTGTGCCTGCTCTGTTTTATTGGTAGAATAGTCCCCACCCGATTCTGTGACAGAAGACATTTTGTAAAACTGAACCAGAAAGGATTGCATACCTTGGTAATAGCAAGTGAACTCTTTTACAGTATTTCAAGATTCATGAATTCAGATAAAGTAATGGTTTGATGCTGTACATGAACCTTTTATGTATAATTAAATACACTATTACAGATTTGGCTTGTTGGAAGGTAGTTTCTTATTTCCCAGCATGCTTAGTTCTGGTCTAAAAGCTGTAGATTTTTCTGATAGCTGGCTAAGGTGATAATTATCTTCAAGTATTTTACAGCCAATCATTTTAACCATTCAGTCTTGTTCGAACACTTGGCAAGTGCTCTCCATGCTACTCTGTCAAACAGCTGCTTTCAATTGTTACAGACAATGTGTCCCTCTAATTCCTTCTGGGTTTTCATTTTGCAACTGGCCTTACAGCCGAGGTTTGGATTAAAATGAAATTGGTTGGTATAGATATGATGATGAATTCTTGTTTGTCATCTGGAATTGATTTAAAACATTACAGGTAATCCTCAACTTATAACAGTTCGTTGTTAACTTTTTGTTATGGTTTGCTGGCAGCCTGTGCAGACAGCAGCGGAATCGGACAGTGGGGAAGAAAGGGGATCAGTCCAGGAGTCTGGAGAGGACTCAGACGAGGGTCCTGCATCTGATGCAGAGATGCAGGGCCATCCGGGAGTGGGATGCTGCCTCCAGAGCCTTTGGAGTTTGGCAGCAGCAAGGCAGAGGACCAGGGGAGCCTGTTCCCATTGTGCATGTGTGCAGAGCTGCTAGAAGGCGAGAGCAGCTGAAACAAAAGGGAAGACTCAGGAGTAAGGCTGGGAGGTGATTGCCCCTCCCATAAGGTATAAAGGACAGGCAAAGATGACAAAACCTTTGCAGGAAGCAAAGTCATTCGTTCGGTTCAGGTTCATTCTTTTTTTTTAAATAAAAGTTTTCTTTAAGTTTTCACAAAACATACAAATACAAATAAAATATCTTTTTTTGAGAACAGTGTGCCCCGGGTTATCACTTCTCTATACAGACATAAACTCGATACATATTTATCTTATACATTCTAATCCATATCTTATAACTATTTTCGCATTTTTTCAATAGCTTTTCCCTTTCTTTACTTCCTATAGCCTTATATTAAATTATCTCATTCCTTTCTTAATTCAATTACATATCTTTTTCTAATTTTTAAAATCTTTCTAATCAATGTTTTAATACTTTCATCTGTCCTGTTTACAATTTCATATTATCTTTTCTCATAAAACAAATTTTCCCCTGTAATTACTAGACTGGAATGTAACACACCTTTGTATCTTTTTTCAAATCTTGTTTAAAGATTTAAGTTACACTTTTACAGTTATAACATTAATTTTCTAACCTCTATTTTATAACACATACCTATTTTCAATTGAATTCTGCTTGGTACATTCCCTTAAATACACACTAAATTCTTAAAAGAAAAAAGTATATATGTATATATATATTTGTTTTCTGAGGTTCTCGCGGGTATTTGTATGTGGATCTTTGGTTGTTCGGGTTTTCTCCCGCGTAAGATTCAAAGGAAGGGAAGGAACACAAAGAAGGAACCCCACTCAGACCAATAGTCAGCTCCATAGGCTCACCTCTACAAAACTTGGCCAAATTTCTCGCCAAACAACTACAACCCTATGCAGAATCCATCAACTCACATGTAAGAAACTCATTCCAGTTCATCGAAATCATAAAGAAACAAAACTTACAACCCAGCGACCTACTAGTAAGCTTCGATGTCATATCCCTCTTCACCCAAATACCAATAAAAGAAGCCTTGACAGCCATCCAAAACAAATACAACCCCCCCAAGCACATCCTAGATCTGACCAACCACTGCCTATCCAATACATACTTCACCTACAATGGACAAAAATACAAACAAATAGAAGGAGCACCCATGGGATCACCCCTCTCACCTGTCATCGCAAACCTCTACATGGAACACTTTGAAACACAAGCTCTAGAAAAATACGACCACAAACCCAAACTCTGGCTCAGATACGTAGATGACACCTTCATAATCTGGCCACATGGGAAAGAAAAACTAAACAAGTTCCTCACACACCTCAACAGCCTACACCCCAAGATACAATTCACCATGGAAACAGAAACCAACAATCAACTTCCCTTCCTAGATGTCTTGGTATACAAAAGATCCAATGGCTCCCTAGGACACACCATCTACCAAAAGAAAACACATACAAACCGCTATCTACATGCACTCTCACACCACCACCCAGCACAGATCAATTCCGTAGCCAAAACACTCATCTCCAGAACAAAATGCTTAGCCGATGAACAACACCAAAAAGCTGAACTACACACCCTCACCAACGTACTTACAGCCAATGGATTCCAAAAACACAAGATTACCCACCTAATCCACAAAGAAACCCCAACCAAAATCCAAGACAGAGAACAAGAAAACGGCAAAGCCCTCCTCCCATATATAAAAGGCACTACAGACAGAATCAGCAAGATCCTCCAAAAACACAATATTAAAACAACATTCTGCACAAACAGAAAAAATATCCACCATCCTAAGAAACCCCAAAGACAGAGTCGAATTAGAAAACCAAGGAGTATACGAAATCCCCTGCACTGCCTGCCCTGCCACATACATTGGACAGACTAACAGAAGAATTAGTGCACGCATTGAAGAACATAAGAACTCAATCAAAAAAGAAGAAACGACCTCTTCCCTGGTCCAACACCTCAAAGCCACAGGACATAAAATTAACTTTAAAAATACCAGAACTATTGCCAAAACCGAACACTTCAACAGCAGAATAATCAGAGAAGCCATAGAAATAGAAAACGCCCACACAGCATGAACAAACGAGATGACACCTCCCGCCTCCCAGCCATTTGGAAACCCGCCCTCATGAACAGACGAATACCTGCAACCTCACCACTGCCCACTCCAAACCCCTCCGAGCCATACATGAAGCAAGCCGACACCAACTATGGAGATGCAGCACGACCTCGAACTCGAAGCCGGGCAGCAAGAAATCCAGCCAATCAGAACACGCCAACCCCCAACCAATCAAAACACAGCCAGGCCCCCACCAATGAGAAGACACCCCCACCCAATCAGAACACAGCCAAGCCCCCACCCATTCAAATCCCACCCCACTGACAGTTAGAAAGAAAAAAAAGCAGCTGCAACCTCACATCACTCTGAAAAGCAAGAGCCAAAGACAGAGGCCTGATGATGATGAATGAGACTTCATCGAAACGTTGCCTAGACACTTTGAATCTTACGCGGGAGAAAACCCAACAACCAAAGATCCACGTATATATATATATATATATATATATATATATATATATATATATATATATATATATGTATATGTATATGTATATGTATATATGTATATGTATATATGTATAACAATAGTAAAGGGAATAATTATTCTATTCAAGTACAGCTCTGCCATTAATATTAATAACAATCTTTTACATTTCTATTCCTTTTAACAAACATTACCTAGTAATATCAATTATCTTTCACTTTAATCATCTATATTTCATATTTTACTTATTACTGTCTTTAAATAAAAAACCAAACAATAGTTATTAACAGTAGTCAATAAAGTTATTATTCTTATTCAAGTTCATCTTGTCAACTGATAAAAATCTTCCATGTTTCTTTTTAGTTTTTTAAACTTTCTTTTTAAATCATTGAGAGCCTTATTCTCTTTACAAACAAATATTGCACTACACATCAATAGAATTTTGTTCTATCACTTTAATCATCTAACCTATTTTCTAACCCTTTTCTATTTCTAATATAACAATGCTATCCCATGCACCCTTGCAGAATCCTATCCTTAAGTTAAATTTTAACCATTGTCTCTGTGTCTTTTAAATAGGCTTATACCTTTAATTCTTGTACGCTTTTCCTGTATCTTGTTTCTGTCCTTTGTAGCTTCTTTTCCTTTCTCTCTTCCCTCTCTTCGTCTCCCTCCCCTTTTTATTCCCTTTTCTATCTGATCCTCCCTTCTGCTTCTTCCTGATATTATGATTACTTTTCAAATTACTCTTTTTTGTTGTTGTTGCTTCCCCTTTCCCTTTTTTACCCCGCTTAAAATTGCTTGGTCATTAAAGATGGCTTCTTCGTTGTCCTGCCCTTCTTGTTCTGCCAGCGTTTCTTTGTTGTTTTTCATAGTTCAAGACTTCCATTTCTAAAAATTGAAATACAAAGCCAAAAGATCCTCTTCCCTCTTGTGCTTCTTCTTTTTGTTCTTCAAGTCTCTTTTTTAACTCTTCAAGGAGTGATGCCATTTTAAAAAATTTTTAAACAACCCCCAATTGATTTTATTTTGTTTCATTAGGATCCTCTATCCAAAGTTCCAGGAATCATCCAATAAACCAAAACTGTTTCTTGCTTCTTTTCTCACTTTCTCTTTCCAGGGGCTTAGTTATCTTGTAACAAAGTTTCAGCTACAATGTATCTTTTGCAAGCCTTGTTAAAATTCCACTATTGATTTTTTTTAACTTCCAGGTGGTGTCCTCCATTTTCCAGATTCCACCCTCTTTTTTCCTTTTTCCCTCTGCTACTTTCTTTCTTTTATTGAAGAAAAATTTTAAATTATCCAAGAATCTTTATCCCTTTGACACTTTATTTTCAGCTAAAAACAGCCTATTAATGTCAAAGTGGATTAGTATCAATTTCTTATTCGAATCTCTTCTTAATGTTCCAAGTCAATTAAAACTGTCAATCTGAAAGGAAAAAAAGCCAATTCCGTTTCCTTTCCCTTTCTTTTTCGCCGCTTAAGATCTTTTTTAGGAATAGTATTAGTCTTTCAAATTCAGGTTCCAGGTACCTTAAATAGATGTTCTCTATTCAACCCAGTCAGTCAAACTTTCTCCTTTAAATGTCCTCCTGCACAATCTTGTCTGGTCGGGTTCTTCTTTGAGGTGGGTATTTCTGACCACCGCTGCAACCGCCTTTAGGAAAGGGAGTAATGGCCAGCCGAGGAGGAGAGATGCGGCTCTCCTCAACCCTGCTGATGGCTCCCCCTTCTTCACCACCTGTATGGGGTGGCTTCAGCTCCGAACCTGAAGCGCTTGGGGCGCTCCAGCGGCGAACACGGATCAAAACCGTGCATGATTGCGATTTTGGTCAGTTGCTGAAGAAGCCCAAACTGGAAGTCTCCTGTTCAGATTCATTCTTGAAGCTCTTTGAACTTCAGTTGTTTTTTTTACTAGTTCATTTGATGCTTCTGTTATTGGCAGCACTTCAGAGGAAAGAAAGGTGAGTGCTTCTCTCGAGGGACTGTTTGAGATTTATTACTGGCTGGGAATAAAAATAATTCCCAGCATTGCAATAAAATAAGACTTGTTTTTAAAATAAGCGTGTGTGTAATTACGGTCTAGGAAGCCTTGTTCAGAACACTTTTATTATTCAAAGTTACAATGGCACTGACAAAAATGACTTATGACTGTTTTTTCACAGTTACAACCATTGAACCAACTCCATGATCACATGATCAAAATTCGTATGCTTGACAACTGACTCATATTTATGATGATTGCAGTGTCCCGGGGTCATATGATCTCCTTTTGCAACCTTCTAACAAGCAAAGTCAACAGGGAAGCCAGATTCATTCTAACAGCCTTATTACTAACATAACAATTGTTGGGGATTCACTCAACAACTGTGGCAAAAAGGTCATAAAATGAGGCAAAACTCACTAAAAAATGTCTTACTTATCAACAGAAATTTTGGACTCAATTGTGGTTGTAAGTCGAGGATTACCTGTATTCTCTTCATTGAGAAAAGGAAAACCTGAATACGTGTGTGTGTGTGTGTGTAAATATGTTCTGATAAAAATCACTATCTAAAATACTGCCGTTCAGCTTCTATTCTTCCTTTTGTGCCTTCAGTGCAATAATTTGTGGCAGACTGCCTTTGCACCATTTGTTGGCTTGATTTATAAAACAGGCTGCTCCCAGATCTCCAAATGTTTTTGCTAGAAATACCATATATGGTGAATGATGACTTCTGTCTCATGATAAATTCTAACAGGCCAATCCTTTTGTCTCTGTGTGTAGTAGCAGGGCAGCTTCCTGATAGCTATAAATAGAACATCTTGGAAAAGGCAGCACTTGATACAGCTGGATGTTATCAGCAGATATATGTCCTGTATCTTTGAGAGGAAGTGTGACAAGTTTACCACTGCCTCACTGTTGCTCTTCCAGCACCATACAATGTATATTGGCAGACTAAACATAAAAAGAAATCAATGCAAAACAAAAGGAATAATTTATTTTCAATGTGTTTCTGTAACTGAGAAGGGTTTTTCTTGCCCATTGTATGAAATAAAAGTTTTGAATTTCAACTGTAACCATGTGTGTAGATTACCTGAATAAAAATATTATAGTTTGAACCAAAGGTGCTTTTTTCAAGAGGCAACTGGACTTTCTGTTTTTTCTTTGAAGATGTTTCACTTCTCATCCAAGAAGCTTCTTCAGCTCTGACAGGATGATGGGGAATGAGCTGAAGAAGCTTCTTTGATGAGAAGCAAAATGTCTTCAAAGAAAAATCAGAAAGTCCAGTTGCCTCTTGGAAAAGCACCTTTGGGACAACCATGACCTGGATGATTGAGAATCTCCATAAACATTATAGTTAGAAGTTTGCTTGTTTTTGTAAAGCTGCGACAGTCTGCATTTGTTCATAGTTTTGGTAATTGCTGTTTTTTTTTCACCAGTGTGAGGAACAACATACAATATTATTATGATTGCCATTGTTATTGTTGTTATTGTTGTTGTTGTTGTTGTATGGCATTGTTACGTTATCCAGGAGATCACAATGCTATTGCAGAGTCGTAGTTTGGCTCCAATTTACCAGTTCTGTTTTAGGACATGCTTGCACACTTCCCAAGGTGCGCCTCAGGAGGGTAAAGTAGCTTTGCACCAACAAGAAACATGAGTGGCTCTTCCTGCACCATCATCCTAGGCTCCCTCCCTTCTCCAGAGCCACCTTGTAAATGGGCACCACAACCGGAGCTAGCAGGAACCTGCCTGCCTGCACAGAACACCAACTCGTCTCCCCAACGAAGTGGTATCTATTTATCTAGTCACATTGGACATGCTTTCGAACTGCTCGGTGGACGGAAGCTGAGGCGAGTGACAGGAACTCACTCCAACATGCAGTGCTAGGGCTTGAACCATTGGAGCAGACACCATTCCCAGTGTCATTAAGCCACTGAGCTACCATGCCTCTTAACACATGGTCAATTCATACAGATAGATTTCTCTGAATGAAAAATGATTTAAAATGCTTTCCAGAGTTTATTGAATTTCTGTCCCTTTCTTCCTGCTTTTGCCTTAAAAGGAATAAACAAGGGCCAGGTAAATTACTCAGTTTTTATTGGCTCCAAGGAAAAAATTTCCAAAAATATGCTTGGTGGATCTAATAATTCTACAGTAACATTTTACACAAGGTGGAACAAGAATGAGAACAATGTAGAAAGAACAGAGTAGTTCCAAACTCATTTCTTGAATAGAGCTTTTAAGCTCTAAATTAGTCTTTCATAACTTGGTGTCCTTTGCATTCTTTGGACTACAACCCTCATCATTCTTAGAAAGCATGGCTGATGGCTAAAAAAAATGGACACTGTAGGACCTGGGAGGCCCAATTTGGAACAGGCTGTAGTGGAGCTTTTGCCAATCTAATTTCGGCAGGAATGTTGTCCCAAAGAAGGAGAGGCTTGTTTGGGTTTAGGAAACTTATTATGCCATTAAAACCTAGCTGTTCCAGATGATTTGGGGGATGATATGATAGCCCCCTTCTAAGATTTATGATTTTTTGATCCTTGGAATGTTATGATGAGAAAATATTTCAAACATGCCACTACTCCTTTTTTCTATCTTTTTCCCCACAACAACTTTATGAGGTGAGTTGGGCTGATTTCTAAGCAGCACCTTAACCACTACATTAAACAGGTTCTCTTTTTTTTTCCACTGTAAATCTGGTATATAAGCCACATAGAATTGGTTGAAATAGCGTATGAGCTAAAGCAAACAATTAAATAGAAGAAGAAGTACATTGTTTTATTGCAGTTAATTTTATTTCTATTAACTAAGGCTATTGGAGCTCTTTGTGTTATTTTTATATTGCTGTATAATACCAATCCGAATATCCAAAATATTCAGATTGGTATTATAGAAAGGTTTTCAATAAACAAGTAATGTAAATAGATTTTTTTCTTGAATGCACAGATGGCTTTCTATGCTGCTATATACATGCATATAGGTCCTGTGTATGATAGTCTACTCTATCCCACCCTGAGGCCAGTATTAAAGTAGGTATTCACTCTGGCATATTTATTTTATTTTCTGGCAACATAATAGAACATGTGTGTTTGTTTAATTACTCCATTACTTAAACTGTGGTAAAGAATAATAGATTTTTTTTAGCAGACTTGCCTGCAACTTCATCTATTATGGAAAAAGCAGCTGCCATTGTGTGGTTTCCTTGTTTGGCTGTTTTCACATTCCTTGATATCCACTTGATGTGTGCTGCTAATGGTAAACATGTTTCTTGGCCTATGAGTTTCACTCTTTGCTGGCTTTAAATTTATGCTACAGAATTTAGTTTTAATTATTCCTGAGCCCAATCCAAAAACCAACGATTTCTCTAATGCTGCCAAGTATTTCTGGTGCAGTTCCCCTATTTATTTCCATGATGTATTCCAAAAATATCTAATTCCTGTCTGAGTAGACTTCTGAGACTATGCTATTGTTGGTCAACTCTTATGCCAAGTGTGAGGTGGTTGAGAAAATTATTTTCTGTCATCAACTCTTGCAACACTAAATATCCTAAGAATCCTGGCTTTCTTCCCTGGTCTGTTTCACTTGGTCCTCCAGCCTCAGAACTGCCCATATTTTGGCCAGGAATCATGTTTGCTGTCCAGAAAGAGAAAAGCTCAAATCCTCTTGAGGAGTGACCACAGAAGTTCCAATTCATGAAGGCGGATACAAGCAGTTGGTACAAAGCTGAAGCTCCCTTTTAATTGTGTGTTCCGTTTAACATTTCCTACTTAAACCTTTGTTTCATCTCAACTAAAGTGCTAGTTCTTTGGGGCCTTTTAAATACCTGTGACTTCAGCCTGCCAGAAACTCTAGTGTGGGCACATCATTTGGCAAAGGACTTTACTAACACTGAGCCTCTGTCAGGTCATTGTGGGAAGTCTTTTATTATTTCTTCCTCTATTCCAGTCTCCCAATTTCTTGGAACTGTTTTAAGGATTGCTTGTTCCTATTTATTCTCCATGGTGGGATAGAGTCTGTCTCCTTTCAGTGGTTTTTCCACCCAACAATGCTTCTCACCACTAATGTTTTCAGTTCTGTGGTAGAGTTAGAAAAGTACTACATCTGGTCCACCATCTCCTCAGTCTCTTTTTATCCAGACTTCTGCTGTGGAATTCAGTGAAGCATATTTTTTGCCTCAGTTAATTTATTTCTGACAATTTGCTCTTATGTATTTCATCTTTTTTAAAACATTCCTTTGTAGATAAAAACAATTGCTTCCAAATCTATTGATGCAATAATCAGATATGAATTATGTGTACCACATATTCTAAGCAATACATACATACATACATACATACATACATAAATAAATAAATAAATCTCTGTCAGGAATATTTTATGTGCGGGAGGAATATCCCATTGAAATTCTAGACTGCTTTACATTAAATTTCACTGTAGGCCTTTCTCTTTACTTACTGAGGAAAGGTCATCTAAATTGTATAACATGCCATAAATATTTTTTGGACAGCACTAATGAAAGCCATACGAAATGAATGAGAATTAAGCACAAAATGAAGATGAAAATCACCTTGCTTTTTACTAATCAGTTGCCATACTTGTGAATCAGTTTGTTGTTAGTGGAGTGCTTATTTTGATTTAATCCCAATTTCAATGCAGAATTTTAAAATTTCAATCTAGATATATGTGGAAACTCAGAAGTTCGGTCTAAAATACTTTCTAGGTTGTTTTCTTTCTCTCCCAATGCAACTAGAAGGATTTAATTTTGGTGGCTTGAGATGCAGCAGCAAATAATATAATCAGAGGATAGAAGTCCCATAAACCTCTGTCTCTTCTCCTTATATTTTTGTATTTTGTATGTATTTTTGGTATCTTACCAAAAAAAATTGATATATAACCAAAAATTGGCTCCTTTTCAAAACAACTACCTTAAGTGATCAATTTACAGAGTTTGAAGGCAGGACTGGTCAGGATGTTTAATAATAATGACTCTTTAACTATTTCAATGAGAGCATATAAAAACAATATTGGGGTGCTATTATATGATATATATATATATATATATACACATACATATACATATACATATACATATACATATACATATACATACATACATACATGTATATGTAAAAGAAGAAATCTCCGGAAGTAAAAATTATATTTATTGTACTTAATTGTCAGAGTATTAAGCTACCATTATATAGATCTCGGCCTTTATATATCATTAATCATTTTTTTGCTTCAGCCTCCTTTGACTAACATGACTGAAGCAAAAAAAGTTAATTACAGATGGGAGGCGGTTGGAAGGGCCTATTACGTGCGCAAGGGCCAAATTGATTAATGATATATAAAGGCAGAGATCTCTGTAATGGTAGGTTAATACTCTGACGATGTCAGCAGAAGCTGACGAAAGCTTAGTAAGTACAATAAATATAATTTTTAGTTCCGGAGATTTCTTCTTTTATAAATATACCTGGAAAACACTCTCTCTCTCTCCCTCTCTCTCTCTCTCTCTCTCTCTCTCTCTCTCTCTCTCTCTCTCTATATATATATATATATATATATATTTGTTTTCTTAAGTTTTCGCGGATACTTACATGTATGGCATTCAGCTTTGTTCGGGTATTTTCCCACGTCATTGTAGTCTTGCTTTTTTTTAAAATGTTGCCAGCCAATGAAGATACAAAAAGAGCCAAAAAACAGACAGAAGATATTAGAAATACCAATCAAGCAGAACACAGCAAACTCCAAGACCAATAAACACAGACCAAGACTCCCAACCAATCAGGATGAAGAAAAAACCATTCTGGCACAGAAATAGGCTGCCCGAAATTTAAATATGAAACCACTGTAAAAGTCTGACTCACAGATGAACACTATACAGAAGCCTGATCATGGCAGATGAGATTCTGCCGAAACGTTGCTACAACTTTAAAAGCATAACTACAATGACGTGGGAAAATACCCGAACAAAGCTGAAATATATATATATATATATATATGGATCTTTGGTTGTTCGGGTTTTCTCCAGCGTAAGATTCAAAGTATCTAGGCAGCGTTTCGATGAAGTCTCATTCATCATCTTCAGGCTTCTGTCTCGGCTCTGTGCTTCTCAGAGTAATGTGAGATTGCAGCTGCTTCCTCTTTTTAACTGCCAGTGGGGGTGGGACTTGATTGGGTGGGGGCTTGGCTGTGTTCTGATTGGGTGGGGGTGTGTTCTCATTGGTAGGGGTTTGGCTGTGTTCTGATTGGTTGGGGGTTAGCCATGTTCTGATTGGTTGGAGGCGTGTTCTGTTCAGGTGGGGGCTTGGTTGTGCTCAGGTTAGTCTTAGTTGCTGGGATTTGAGCTGGTGAGTTGTGATCTAGCTGTTTGGCTTCTAGTTCGTGGTCCTGCTGCATCTTCATAGTGGGTGTCGGTTTGCTTCATGTATGGCTCAGAGGGGTTTGAAGTGGGTAGTGATGCAGCTGCAGTGCAGCTTCTGGTCCATGGTAGTGTCTCATTTTCTGAATGGGTGGGAGTCTGTTTCTACATGGCAGTGTGGTGGTGGCCTCTTGTGTGGCTCTCATGGGCCACCACCACACTGCCATGTAGAAAACAGACTCCCACCCATTCAGAAAATGAGACACCACCATGGACCAGAAGCTGCACTGCAGCTGCATCACTACCCACTTCAAACCCTCTGAGCCATACATGAAGCAAACCGACACCCACTATGAAGATGCAGCAGGACCACGAACTAGAAGCCAAACAGCTAGATCACAACTCACCAGCTCAAATCCCCAGCAACTAAGACTAACCTGAGCACAACCAAGCCCCCACCTGAACAGAACACGCCTCCAACCAATCAGAACATGGCTAACCCCCAACCAATCAGAACACAGCCAAACCCCTACCAATGAGAACACACCCCCACCCAATCAGAACACAGCCAAGCCCCCACCCAATCAAGTCCCACCCCACTGGCAGTTAAAAGAGGAAGCAGCTGCAATCTCACATTACTCTGAGAAGCACAGAGCCGGAGACAGAAGCCTGAAGATGATGAATGAGACTTCATCGAAACGTTGCCTAGATACTTTGAATCTTACGCGGGAGAAAACCCGAACAACCAAAGATCCACATACAAATACCCGCGAGAACCTCAGAAAACATATATATATGTGTGTGTGTGTGTGTGTGTGTGTGTGTGGTGTGTAAATGTATATGTATATGTATGGTATTCAGCTTTGTTCGGGTATTTTCCCACGTCATTATAGTTGTGCTTTTAAAGTTGTAGCAACGTTTCGGCAGAATCTCATCTGCCATCATCAGGCTTCTGAAGTCTGATGGGAAAGTATCCGAACAAAGCTGAATACCATACATATAAATACCCGTGAAAACTTAAGAAAACAAATATATATATGAGAGGGGGGCGGGGGGAACTATGCTTTTATTCCGCTTTCTCTTAAGAGGAATATTAAAGCAAGGTACAATAAAATAAAACATGCCTTAACAGGATAGAATTTATTTGTTTAATACATAGTCTCTGAATTCCCCCTTTCTCACTATTTAATGGCTACTTTGTGGTCCAGTTGGACCCTTCTAATTGGCATTATTCACTAAATTTCAGATATTCCTATATACTTTAATTTCCAAAATCTCCTTGTTCAGCTAATCCTTGACTTATAACCATTTGTTTAGCAACTGTTTGAAATTACAACTGCATTGAAAAAAGTGCTTTACAATCAGTCCTCATACTTATGACCTCTGCAGCACAGTCCCCCCACCCTCCCCCAGTCAGAACCTGAACTTGAAGCTTAAAGCAGCTGGAACAGTTCCAAGGCCACCATTCAAAACACAAATGACTTATTAGTTCACAAGTGAGCAGAAATCTGATCAGGTGCTATAAATCAGGCACTCGCAGATATGAATGCCGTGCAGTTCGAATTTTCTGATTTCATCTAGCAACAAATAAAAAGGTTTCCCTTGCTGCATGCTGAAACAAAAGCCCTGTATAGTTCTTTCTTCCAGTTTACATTAGCAAAGGGTAAAACGGCACAACAGCAAACCATAAACAGACCTTCCACATTTGTTAGTCAGCTATGGATCACTGGAATATTGTTCTGTGTGTCTGTACACTTCGAGAAATTTTTATAAAAACTTCCTTTTGCAAAAGCTTTGCGCTACTTGGATTCCCAGCTGAAACATATGGAAGTCATCAAAATTTTATAAATAACTTTGCAAGGAATGTAGAGCTCCAGAATTATGTGGAATAAATCTCCAATATGGACTTTTTTTGTAAAATGGGAAAATCATAAGATAAATGAAAAATCACAAAGCTATTGTTACCAATTTCCATGGCTCAATAATATATATATACATTTTTGTATACGTTTTCTTATCTGTTTTTCTTCTTCTAATTTTATACTATTGGAAACCTTTCTCAGCATTTTTGACCAAGTTGTTCATGCAAAAATTAAGTTCTAGGAAGTGACCAGAATTACTAAATCATTTGTTATATTGTCATTAGAAAAAAGAAGAAATGATTTCCAGGGAAAACTTTTTGAAAACGTGTTAACTTCTGCATATAAAATGAGAAGGCACCTATTCAGTCAAAAACTTTCTATTAAAAGCTGATTATGAGCAGTATTTTTCCCCCAAGTGGCTTTTCATTTGATAACAAAAATTGATTTCCTTGAGCAGTCAAATAATGCTAATGCATTTTCTAAGCACACTGATAAGCTCTGCCAGAAATAGACTGACAGAATAGAATTGAAAAATGCAATGGCATTTCTTACTTTTATTATGATTTTTCTTTGTCCAACGCCAAAATATCCTTGCTATGGAGTTGGATGGGAAGAGAATACTGTCCAGGCCAAAAATTATTTCCAGCTCATTCACCCTTCACTGTTGACCTGTAATTTTTATACAATATTTTTATTATATATTACATTTCTGTAACAAATGTAACAAATGCAACATATTCTAAAATATATTTTCATTTTATTGTGAAAAGACATTATTTTTTCAAAAATAAAAATTTTCAAATAAAACATTTCACATTTTAAATTCAATATCATTGCTCTTGAATCTTCTTGTTATATTTAACAGCTTAGGCAAAACGCTCTTAATCCATAAAGTAGTATTTTATATATGATTCTGTTTTCTCCTTGCAGACCAGGTGAGGGACAGATAGTCATGGGGAAAATTCTACCTATGTGGTTGCTAAGAATCAATACTGACTTCATGGCACATAAGCAAACAGACTGTGAACATTTACTTGCAATTCCTATGCATTTTTATTTGAAAATATTTTGTAAAATGAGAAATACAGTTGAAAATTATAAAATGGGAATGTTTACATTTGATGCCCAAAAGTTTGCTTAGAATTGTGTTGAGTGTTTTTGTGAAGTTTACCTTAGATCTCTAACTTGGGAATTAAAGACAGAGGTTTGATTTTCCTTTGAGAGCTGGGAAATATCTGACTCTCCTTGTTATGCAAATGGAGTCTTTGAGATAGCAGGAAGACAACTTGAGCAAAGAAGAGGAGGGGTGGGTGGGTTACTGGTTTTCAATTCTGTGGTTAGAAAGTTCTCTTTGTTACTAGCATGTGGGGAATTCCAGCCCTTCCCACCATCCACAGCATGTAAAGAGTTCTGATGCTCACAGAGAGAGGCGATGGAAAATGCAGGTTTAGATTAACATTGCATATTCACTCCTGGCTTCAATATTACTTTGCTTTATCACAAATTCAAATTAACAGTCTTTATACAGATGGGCCTCAGGAGATCATCTTTTACTTTTCTGTCTTCTGCACAGAGGTGGATTTATAAACTCTACAGATGCAGATAGATAACTCAACAAGACATCCATAACAAAGTACATTTATTGGTTCATCAGGTATCCTCATAACTCACATTTGTGATGAAGTTCTTCTTTAATGACCAATCCTTTGTATATCTGCCTTGTAGTAAAAGATGGTTATCTCCTAACCCATCTCATAGCAATAGAAAGCAGCTCCCATGAGTTAGGGAGTTCAGGCAAAAGTGAGGGAAACTCCCCAACAAATCAAGGGTCAAATTAGTGACCAGTCGGGATTACAGATGTGGCCACGTGACATGGACTACATTTCCCAGGATATCTTTAACTACATTTACCATGATGCATTCCCTTAAGGGGACAGCTCATAATTCCTAAGTAACTATCCAATTCCCATAGACTGGCTGGGACAGCACAGGAATTGTCCTGGACTCACAGCTACATCAACAGCAGAGGAAGTCATAGCCGAAGAATCTTAACCCAGGTTAATTTGATACTCTGTGTTTCCCCCTGTGAATCATAGACACTCTGGTGACAAATCTTGCACCTATCTCCTCATAGTTAGACTATTTTTAGGTGCTATAGAGCAGACTGTTTCCAAATATGCATTGTTTTGGTTCTTTGACATTTTACCTGATTTATATGTGATAGCAATAGCACTTAGACTTATATACTGCTTTATAGTACTTTACAGCCCTCTCTAAGCAGTTTACAGAGTCAACATATTTCCCCCAACAATCTGGGTTCTCATTTTACCCACCTCAGAAGGATGGAAGGCTGGGTCAATCTTGAGCCTGGTGGGATCCAATCTGCTAAATTGCAGGCAGCTGGCTGTCAGCAGTAGTTTGTAGTACTGCACTCTAACCATTACGCCACTGTGCACTGTGATAGATATATATGTGTAGTCCTCACAATAACCACAATTGGGACCAATAACTCCATCACTAAGTGATGTGGACAATAAACATCATGTGACCATGTCTTGTGATTTTACTGAAACTCTTTCCATTGACTTAACTTGTCGGAAACTGCTGTGAAATACACAAATGGTACTCATGTACCTGTCAGATACTGTGATGGTGATAAAGGCCCACCAGTTCCAAAGTCCTCAAATGTTGATTACACAACTGCAGGGAAACTGCAATGATCATCACACAGAGGACTCAATATGTAAATTTTCACTTTGAACAGTTGCTAAACAAGGTAGTTGTGGGGTATATCAATAGATATTTGTGTGTGTGTTTTAATCCTACTGTTAACTATCCACTTGGATACACTCCTATAAATAAAAATATATACATTTTTCTCTAATTATACAAGGCTAAATAGAATATGGGACTATTAACTAAAAAATTAGTTTAGCAAAATAACTTAAAGTACAGTATATTTGGAGAGGCAAGACATCAATTTATTTTACTTAAGTAAATAAGCAGCAGAATATGTAGAGTCTGTTAATTTATGTTAAGATGTATTTTATAGTTTGTTCCTATTCCTTTTGCTAAACAAAAAATCGGTAGCTTTTCACAAAGTAAAATGGTTGAACTTGTAAGCGTATGCAGACCAGATTGGTGTTGACTGTCGGTGTAATATTAGAGTGGCTTTTTAAGTTACATAAAAATGTTACCAGCTGGATGCACAAATGGCTTGTAAATCCTTCAGGCAGTGCTTTCTGTAGAGGCTGAATCCATTCTTCAATTGGGGCTCTCATTCTTAGAATTATCCTCAACATCGGGATGTCTTTTGAAGCAGATGCTTTTTGAAGCATACCTTCTGTGACTGGGAAAAATTGTAAACTGTGTAAGAATGTTTTTACTGCCCTTCAAACTTTGTCAGGAATTTGTTGTTTTTTAAAAAGTGATGAAAGTGAAATACTTACAATAGCGTTCAAGATTGTTTAAAATTTAACTGTGGTCATTTACAACATTTCTCAGATAAGATCAACAACGATGGACAGAAAAGGGGGTCTGATAAATTTGCAGATTATCATACAACATTTTAAGGAATATGACGATTTCAGCATAAATGGGGTTTATGTTCCCAAGACTTGGGGATAGAAATGCAAAGAATTGTAATAAAAATGAATGCTTTCTGACTTCAGCCAGGGCTGTTTTTATATGGAGGAAACTAAAGGCAGAATGCTACAACTCACTACAGCCAATTTACCAGGGTCAACTTGCCACAGCCAATTCACTGCAGCCCATGCCAATTCGCTGCAGAATTCAAAATTCAATATAATTATTTAAAATAATTAAAAAGTTATTTTAATTTTTGTGATTTTGTCCCTCCTTTGGTATCCTTTCTTTAATGATCCTATTCCACTATTTCTTTTATATTAGTGTAACTCTAGTTCTGTTCAGAAGACACAGAAAAGATTCCCCATCCCACCCCTGCACTAAATTAACTTACTAAACTCACACCAAATGTTGCCTAAATCCTCCATTCAGTGGCTGTTTTCACTGAAACTGGCTGGATAAATGCCATTAACTTCTAATTTTTGAGATCAAGTTAATTCATTTATATATGTTGAATATCTGGAGCATTTTCAGGGGGGAAATGAAAATAGCATTCAAAAACAGAGTGTTCATGAAAGCACATAAAATGAGTATAATTTCATTTTTTATTTCTTTCTTTCTTTCATTTATTTTTGTCAATTGCTTACAAGATAATAGGTATAAGTAAAAACATAGTTATGAATACATGGATATATATAAATGGAAATCTCCACAAATGAAACTGAATCCGTAACTTCTTAAAACAAATGATAGGACAATAGCTATAGCCAGATCCTGCTTTTCTGAGAACTTCCTTGAAAATAATAATAGAATACTGGAACTCATACTCAAGATCAGGATTTCAGCTCATGTTTTTGGTGAATGAGTTATCCCATCCATCTCAGCCCAGCAGGCAAATAAACAGGAATGAAACCCTTGTTCTATTTCTGACAAGGTAACCCGCAGAGTTTGAAATTTAAAGATACAGTATCTGTGCTGTTTCTATGAGGGGGTTGCCAAAAAATATGCTGTAATCTTTACCAAGGGTATGCTATGCATTCCCCAAAGGATTTTTAACACCGAGGAACACTTGAGAGTGCTTAAGTCTGCTCAGGCGTTACCATATAAGGCTTTTTAGTTTCAACATGGAAGAATGGCAACTACTTCAAGTATCAGTCATCTGGGAATAGATGACAGCGGTGACTGGCTTGCATTCTGAGGGCCAGATGCATTATATCTCCCTGCAACTAGTACACTTTTAGCTCCTATCTATGAATATGTTTGTATGGTATCCTGGATTTCCTTTTCATAATATGATCACATAATATTTTGACCATAGATAAGTTCTTGGGGCTTTGTTGTTGCTGTTGTTTACATTTATGTAAACTTGGAGTATTCCTATCGTCTATGCACATAATCTGAACACATGGACCATCCCACTTACCCATACATGATAAAATAGGAAACCTGAGTTTATAAATCGCACAAGACAGAATCACCATGCTACATTATTCCAATGTGTAAATTTGGCAACATACAGTACTGAAATAAAAATATGTATTTATGTGTTGAAATGCAAGGGGAAATTAAGTGGAAACTAAACATCAGCTTGTGTTGCCCAGAAGTCTCATTCTAGGAATTGCCCAATGCATCTGAGAAACTTATTATAGAAATTTTGGGAGAAGATTGCGTTCCCAGAAGACTCATGCAGAAACCTGCACTTGTATCTAACACAAACATTTAAAAGTTATATTTTCTCTGCAGAATTGTGAATATTTCAGTTGCAATAGGATACCCACCAAATTTGTTTAATCTTTCATGTCTTCCTGTAATATATAGTGCATTTTTTTGTCCAAAAAGCACAGAAAGTCCTTTTTTTATTTGTTGTGCCTTTTGAGCAAAGCATAGGTTTTCAAGACTTCCAATTCCATTGGTAGTTGTTTTCTGTAATAGATGTAAAGGTTATATATCCTACTATTGCATGTATTATTTCAATTTCTCAAGTAATAGCTGATAATGATGTTATCTGGGTGTGAGTATAGACATAGTATGTCTATAGTATTAGTTACCAGGCTTGAAAACATATTGAATAAAATGGTAGTTCTACAAACCATGACTATATTACACTTTTTATAAATGAGATTTCATAGTGTGGTTCCACATTAACGTAACATCTCATTAGATAGCCCAGCTCAATTCTTTAAAGCTTCCAGCCAGAGTAACAGGGATAGGACCAGCATCTTAGATACTAACGAAGGTCCTGATTCTCTGAAGAGCTAATTCTGATCCTATAACTTCAAGTTATGATGGTCCCCCTCAAACTGGTGAACTGGTTTCACATTTCTGAGCTTCCCCCCCATCATCACATGACCATAATTTTACAATGTTTTTGCTGAAAACTGGCATTTACATCTGGGTTTTGGCAAAACTGCCTCATAGGAAACAATGAGATCATTATGGAACTTACTGTGGATTTGCTTAACAACCAAAGTGGTTGCCTTAATGACTGCTGCCAAAAAGGTCACAAAATCAAGTCAATCAAATGATGACCTGTTTTACGACTGTCACAACTTATGACTATAATGGGCAGGCTCTATTATGGTTGAAAGTGGAATACTACTGTATTGGGAATTGTTTAGTTTCTCAGCATTCAACCAGATTCAAAAGCATTGAACTTTTCAATTTTTGTTTTGTTTTAATGTTTTTTAAAAAATATCTTGTTGATTCTTTTCTAATATTAGCTTAAAATTATTCCATTCACTCTTTTCTTCTGCTTTTTACAACATAAGTATACTAAAAACAATTTAAAACTGTTTAAACATATTCTGAAAATTATTAAAAATAATAATTAATAAAATTATTTTAGAATTACTAAAACCAGCACAGATTTAGCTTCTCGGGTTCTACCTTAATCTTATTTTTCTTCCAGATACACAAAGGACCAGATGTTTATATTTCCTATATCAGTATTTGATCTTTATGAATTCCAATAGATCCTGCCATGATCTATATCTGTAAGAGACTATAGGATCAGAGTGTTTGGATTTTCTGTACTTTACCGTTTGGTTCATTGCATCAAAATGCATTAATGTGTATATTTCCCCATAAAAATGTTTAGTATGATTATATTTAGACTATGTTAATAAGTACATTTCTAAAATAAGTACATTTCTAAAAAATACATAAACAGTATGTACATCCACATTTTTGTGGATAAGGGGCATCATGAAGCAATAAACATTGTTAATAACAAATACACCCAAATACATGGATTTGAAATAGGTTATATTATCCAGGCTTAATGTATACATATGTTTTGGCTGAGGACTAAGATAGCCTTATTTAGATTATACAGTCTTTTACAAATATAGCCAAGACATTTGCTTCCAAATGGAGCATTCATCCATATACAGATAGTTCTCGAATTACGACCACAATTAAGCTCAAAATTCTGTTGTTAAGGAGACGTTTGTTAAATAAATTTTGCCCCATTTTTTTTTAACTTTCTTGCCCCAGTTGTTAAGTGAATCACTACAGTTGTTAAGTGAATCTGACTTCCCCATTGACTTTGCTTGTCAGAAGGTTGCAAAAGGTGACCACAAGACCCCAGGATACTGCAACCATCATAAATATGAACTAGTTGCCAGGTGTCCAAAGTTTGATCATATCACCTTACAACAGTCGTAAGTGTGAAAAACGGTCATGTCACTTTTTTCAATGCCACTGCAATTTTGAACTGTCTCTGAACTGTTGTAAGTCAAAGACTACCTGTTTTAACTCATCTGCATTGACAGTCTAGGAAGACTGCCTTGAAATAATAAAAACCAATGCTAGTGTGTTACAAATGCTTTTCATACAACCAATATTCACATTTTCTTTCAGGTTTTCTTCTTACCAAACTAGATACAATAAGAATGAGGAACACATGTCCTTCTAGATGTTGCTAATTATCTTTCCCAGCAGTTGCTGCTGTCATGAATCAGGCTGAGGGATGCTAAGAGTTGGACGCTATTTTCTAACTCTTCGCCCTTCCATTGTTACATTTATTTTCTTTCTTACTGGCAGTTAGGTCTCTTTTTAGAGTTTCTAATAGTTGGAACATAGCAGCTTCAAGGAAAGTAGGGTCATAGATAGGATTCAACTTTTTTTATTCTAGTAAAACAGGTTTAAACTGCTTTTGTATTAATTTGGTACCAAACCAAGACTTACGTTCAGACAGCCATGCTGTCTATGATTTTAGTTAAACAATCTCTAACAGTGACATGGACTAGATCATCATTAAACAGCTTAGAGCTTGTTTAGTCACTTGGAGACACGTATTCTTCTTTACACATTCCTCCCTCACTAGACTCCCAAATTAGGTTGCCCATTGGTATATAAAATTGTAGCTACCCAGACATTTCTAATTTTATCTCTGGTCAAAACAGGCTGTCACTTGTTCTCTGGCATGAAAATAAAATATTTTCTGCATTGTTGTTTGAAGTATCACTTGTGTAATGGATCTCCCAATATAGTTTACTTTTAGTTAAAAGATAAAATTCCCTAACTGTAAAGATGCCATATCTTATGCTTATTAGTACAATGTTGTCTTCTCAATTGGATGTTGACGATCTCAAGCAGGTCTCATTTTAGGTAGTATCAAATTGTTATTCAGAAGGTTGCCCATTTTGTTGCTGTAGTATGTAACATTTATGCCTATTAGAGAAGGAATATATCAGATAAATTATTTGAAGATGACCCTACTCCAGTTTCCATAAATCTGATGCCCAGGATATGGAACAACAGCTCAGGATTTGCATCATTCATGTCAAATGATGTGTGTGGAAAGTGCATTATTGCTCAACTCTGCAGCATGTCCCAAAGGTCCTTTTTCAAGAGGCAACTGGACCTTCTTGTTTTTCTCTGAAGACATTTCACTTTTCATCTAAGAAGCTTCTTCAGCTCCGACTGATTCTCCAAACAGAACAACCACTTCATAAACGCATGGCACAACATAAGAGAACAAACCCATCAGGACAAGATTCAGAAGTCCATCTGCATTTGAAGACAGCAAAGTCCACATTTTGGACAGAGAGGACTGCTGATTTTAAAGAGGGGTCAAAGAAGTCATCTATATCAAAATTGAACAGCCCTTTCTCAACAGAGGAGGAGGATACAACATCATCTATTTCCAGTCTACAACAGTCCTTTCATAAATTCCAAGAAGGCTCCACACCCATTTGCACTTTCCAGATGACCCTGAGGACACAGATAAACCTTCAAGTGGCCTCAAAGACTTTCTAACAGAATGTAAATGACCAGCTGTCTGCAAGGAATATAAATCCTTCCATTCCCCACCGTCCAATCAGAACTGAAGAAGTTTCTTGGATTAGAAGTGAAACGTCTTCAAAGAAAAACAAGGGAGTCCAGCTGCCTCTTTAAAAAAGTACATTTGGAACAACCATGATCTGGAGAATCTCCAGAGACAATTCTGCAGCATGTTCTAGAAATGGGAGCATGTTTTCATCAGAAAAATCCATCTTAATCAGAAACATCTGCAGATCTTTCTACCTGGAATGGGGCATCTGCCTTGGCTCTTGAGGCAATTTTAATTCATCCTGACTAAATATCAGCAGGCTGGTATGGGACTGTATGGATCCAATTCAGCTTACCTCACATTGGAGCATCTCTCTTTCAGTTGAGGAATAATTCAAAGGAAATACAGCAAAACATTCCATGTTTGAAGAACACCTTTATGAAGGACATGCACTTAATATTTAAATTAAATTTTATTGGAAACAATTTAACATGAAGTTTAATGTCTATCTCATTGTTTGGTGTTATTCACATATGGAAGTTAGGGGTACTGGGAAGGAGTGGACAGTTCAGTTTATACCGTTTAGTATTCAGTCTTAGAAAATAAAACAATAATATGTTCCCATCAATTACTGCTTTGATTATGCAGATATTTGCTTTAAAAGATACTAAGCTTATTTTCCAAAACGGAGGTCTATCTGAAACTTTTTTTAAATTTTTTTTATACATCAACTGGTTATAGAATCAGTTTAGCCTAACACCTAAGATACCAGGCTACAGGAATTTGAGTTTTGCCTTTGGCCTGAAGCCAGCTGAGTGATTTGGGGTCGGTCCCTCTCAACTCCAGGAAGAAAGTAATGACAAACCACTTCTGAAATTTTGCAGGGACTAGTCCAGGTAATTTGCATGAGTCAGCACTGTTTTGAAGGTATTAAAAAATGGTTATACTGTTCCTGCATAGACACGTGTATATGTGATATTTATTAAATATATTCATCCTTTTTCTAGAGTTACGTTCTAGAAATACACCAGGTCAAGCATAAAGCTAACCAAGCTTGTGATATAAGTTCAAATCAAGCCAATATGTCTTCAGTGGTCCTGGTTAAGCCCGTTGTGCAAAGCTAGCCACAGCATGGCAGTCCAATGAAACCGACTTCCAATGGCAGAGACTGCCTAAATGTGTGATCTCTGATTAGCTGAATTACAGAAATTCATCTGTGTTGCTGTAGAAGGTTTTCCGTGCAAGTATATTTTCTTATTACCAAGAATCAGTTCAGAAGTTGTGAAGTTCAATTTCTCCGCAATCCAAGGCCTCATGTTTTCCTCACTTTCCACACACATGCTACTTGTCTTTTATGACATCTTGCCTAATGAGCAGATCTGGAGGCCTTGAAAGCTTACCAATTCTTCATTTTTTCTTTTTCTCCAAGAGTTGTGTTCAGACAAGGGCCCTTAAGAGGAGGAAATGTTTGGAAGCGACAGTGGAGCTGGGAAGGCTCCTTCGCAGTTCTCTGCTATGTTTTTCCCATGCAAGAGTGCCTTGCCCAAGGAACATTTTTTTAAACCAAGCAAATATTACAGGGGAGAAGATGGTCTCCCTGTCATCCTTTCCCTACAGGTTAGCTGGATGAGCTAAAGCAGGAGGGGAAGATAAGAGCCTTCCCTTGCTCAAGTATACAGGTGATCCTCTACCTACAACAGATCATTTACTCACAGTTCAAAGTGACAACGCTGAAAAAAAGTGACTTATGACCATTTTTCCGCTATGACCTTTGCAGCATCTCCATGATCATTTGATCAAAATTCAGATGCTTGCCAACTGGTTCACACTGATGACCGTTGCTGTGCCCCGAGGTCATGCGGTCCCCTTTTGCGACCATCTGACAAGCAGGGGAAGGAAGCGAGGTTCACTTAACAACTGCGTGTCCTAACTTTAACCACTGCAGCGACTCACTTTAACAAACCGTGGCACGAAAAGGTGGTTAAAAGGGAGCCAAACTCACTTGAGAAATGTCTCACTGATCAACATAAATTTTGGACTAGACTGCGGTCGTAAGTCGAGGACTACCTGTACTTTACCGCAGGTTCGCCTCCTTTACCGTAAACACAAAGCAGAGAGAGCCGCAGAGGAGCGTGACAGGCCGGGCTCCCGACGCTGGGTGAAAGGAAACACCCGGGAAGCTCCGGGGCAGCGATTCGTTATCCTTTCTTTTTTTTTTCCCCCTCAGGGAGAGCCCCGCGCAGAGAGCGGCGGCGCCGAGGCCGCGAGGCGAGGGAAATACCTTCTTCTCGGCTTCCCGCGTCGGGCTGCGCCGTCGCCGCGCCTCTCACCCCCACACCCCGCGTCCTCCCGCCCGCGTCTGTTCGGGCAGGTTTTGATTACTACGGACGCCGCCGACGTCCAGCCTCCTTGGTGTAAGCGAGAGCGCTCCAGAGGAGGAGCGAGCCCTGCGAAACGTCAAGGCGGAGAGGAGGAGAAAAGGGGTGGGAAAAGAAATATAATTTAAAAAAAAGATTGCAACCCTGGACCGCGCTGCGTTGGGCTGGCAATGCTGTCGTGTGACAGCAGCGGCGGCGGTGGCGCCCAGACGCAGCGATGAAATGTAGCTAACAGCAGCCCTGCAGCTGGGAAGCAGGCGGGCACCAGGCCGGTTTGAAATGCGTTGACTTCCCGAGCTGTGGCGGGTTGTTTTTTTTTTTCTCACCCCCCCCTCCACGACCAGAATCCACCCGGCTTGACTTTTTCCACTCGGCGGCGTTCAATAACTCGGAAGCGCGATTCCCTCGTTGCTTTGCCGGGTCCTCTCTGCGGTTTGCTGCATCCTCCGCGCGCCCAAGGATGGCGGAGGCTGAATTGCACAAGGAAAGGCTGCAAGCGATTGCAGTAAGTCTGCTTCGGCTTGTTTGGTTTTTATTCTCTCTCTCTCTCTCTCTCTCCCCCGGTTCTTTATGTGTGAACGTGGGGAAATCCAGAGTCTTAAAAGGTTGCTCCGCATTCCCTCACAAGAGCTGGACGGTTGGTTTTTCCCCTCACCCCGGTCCCCCCGCCCGTTTTTTTCCCCGTTGTAAAATGCGCCCTGGCGAAGTTGTGCTGAGTTTGCCCTTTCATATTTTTTTTTTTTTAGCATTGGCTTCATTGCTTTGTGAAGAGCAAATTGTCTGCCTTTGGCCGTGCATAGTTGTAGAGTTGTAGTGGGTTTGCATGTGATTGAGGTGAATAGGAAAGAGATAGATAGATAGATAGATAGATAGATAGATAGATAGATAGATAGATAGATAGATAGATAATGTCATCTATCTGTGTACAAAATATTAATTCACAAAATGTAGATCGGTAGTTGCATCAGAACTAAATAAAAGCATAAAGAATGCATTCTCTTTTAAGGGCAGATGCACTCACAATTTGCAGCGGTTTGCTACAGATAGTAAGAGTTGGCTGTTGCTTTGTGAATTGAGACAAAGTCAAGTACACTGTACATAGTGTTGGTGATCCGTTTGCAGTGCCAATGCTAAAGACTCAGCAACTTACATACAGTTTGTAAGGCTTTGGTAATCGATTTGCAGTGCTGTTTATTCAGAGGTGAGTTCCGTTAATTCTCTCGGGTAAGCATGTGCTATTGCTGCCTTGACTGACTTCCTCTGATTCTGAAGGGTAACTTTGGCAGTACTTGAAGTCCTTATCTAGTTTTTGGAAATTAAGCAGGGTTGGACCAGGATGCTATTTTGATGTGGCACTATTGGGAAATACCGAGGTTGTGGACTGGACTGGGAAGTCAAAAAAATCCTGGAGGTAGGCAGCGGTAAACTATTTCTATATTGTTGCCAAGAAGCCTGTATGAACAAGCCATAAAGTTGTCTTGTGTTGAACTTGACTCAAGGGACACTTTTCCTTCCCTGTTTATTTTAATAAATTTTAATTTAATAAATTTTTCTATTTAAAAAATCAGGTAAAATGAATATCTGCATATGTAGGAGTTTGAAGGACAAACTCTGAACCCCTACATCAGCTTATACAACTGTTAAACACGCACAGAGAGAGGGGAAGGGAGAGAGAGAGATTGAAGAATACCATAAATAGGAATTCAGTAGACCAGCTAGCATTGTAATCTTTGTTACAATCACCAACAAGGACTTGGAGGATGATCATATTGAGAGAGAACAAGCTATATTCTTGATTTAAAAGGGCTTGTAAGTCCATTTCATATGCTAAAAGTTTATCTGAACACTTTTCATCATATAAACTCCATTATAAGCCACACCCTTTATTCAAACATCTTGGGCATAAAACTGGCAGCTGAATAATGCCAGTTTTGTTTAATATTTAATGTGAGTCAAACATGTGATTTTCTATCAAATATGTAATTAATGGGAAGTGGAGGGAAGGAGGAGGAATAGAAACATCAAAAAGAATTTTTGGACTAGTCTTTGTTCTTCTGCATGCGTTTTTCATTTGTCCTGGGAAACTTCAGACAAATATAAATTAATGAAAATATATAGGAAAATTTATTTGATGTTTAAAATCTGTGATCATACTTAGATTTCAACCAGCTCCTGCAGAACTGATTTGAATATTAGATATTAGAACTGGTAGTGAATGTATTAGGCATATAATACTGCTCTCTGATTTGAATCTAGAGTTCTTATATATTCTGATTTCTCCACCCCCACCCTGTTTGATCTCTTTGTTTAAGAATATTTTTAGAGAAAGTTTGTTAAGGCCAAGAGGTGATTGTGTGTTCCTCCTCTTCTCCTCTGACCTTGTTCTTGAGGTAGCTCATGTTGTCCATCAGTAGTATGGATGCTTTTCTCTCCACTTTGTAAGGCTGATGTGCTTGGGCTGGGTTTATACAAACAGATGTCAAGTTTTACAAGTTTTTTTCCCCAAACATGGTTTGCCATTATCTGCTTCCTAGGGCTGAGAGGGAGGGACTGGCCAAGGTCATCCAGTTTTGCCTAAGATGGAACCAGAACGCAAAGGTTCACAGTTTCTAACCTGATCTCTTCACCACCAAACCACACTGATACTCTACAACCAATAATTACATATCTTCACTGTCTTGTTCTGGGCTCTTTCACATTTGAAAGAGCCTTTCACATAATGCTCTTTATTTTCTGCTAAGATGCAATGCAATGCCATGCAGTGCAATGCAAACTTTATTGTCACTTTAAATGTAGACTGATCAACATATATTAAAATGAAATTTTGTTGCATTCAGCTCTCCACTTCACACTGTATTGATTTTGCTGTCTAAATGTGATTTTTAAAATTGTTTCTAGTATAATTTCACTGACTCTTAACTGGTTTTTGACAAAGAAACACAGCACAATTCATGCTAACTTATCTTTTTACCAACTCAAGAATGAGTTGGTAGCATTGACTCAAAAATAGTTCTCAATTTACAACCATTCATTTATTGACCATTCAAAGTTACAATGGCCATGAAAAGAGTGACATTTGGGCCTTGCACCTAGAAACGGTCACAGCATCCCCACAGTCATATGATCAAAATCTGGGTACTTGGCAACCAGCATGTATTTATAATGATCCCAGGATCATATGATCACCATTTGTGACTTTCCCAGCCTCCTTCTGACCAGGAAAGTCAATGTGGGTAGCCAAATTTGCTTAACAGCCACATATCTCAACCATTTGTATGATTTGCTTACAATTGTGGCAGAAAGTTGCAAAATTGGGCATTACTCATTTAATAATTGCCTTGCTTGACAACTGAAATTCTGGTCTCAATTATGATTGTACGTTGAGGACTACCTGTAGATAAAAGAGAGATATTTCCCCTTCCCACATTTCTTTAGAATTTAAAATTTAGTTATTAAAAACCAGAATGATGGTAAATAAAAATGAGTGTGAGATCAGCAGTTACCAAATGTTTATTAATTTGAATGTGCAGTTAGAATATGCAGTGTCAAGACTAGGTTACTTTTTTAAAATTACCTGCTATGTTGCAGTGGTCATTTGGTCATTTGTGATAGATGTTGCACATATGACTTGCCCCTCTATTATTCATGCTTCAGTAAGGACCTCAAATTTCTACAGAATTGTGCACTATTCAGTTGAGTAGATTTATAATCGGTCTGACCAATGAGAACATTGTAACAGAATCAAGATAAGTAGAACATACTTAAAATTAATTTTCTAAATCTTAAAATGCTAAAATCTGTTATCTTCCTATTACATTTCTGGAGTAGATAAGAACTTTTAAACTTTCATATACATTATGCCTGAGAAATATAGAACTAGAATTCTTAAACCTTCTTCCTCCATCAAATAAAATACATAGAATATTGTAATATCATACTTTCACTTAGATAGCCAATTTGGTGTAGTGGTTAAGACAATTAGGAGACCACGAATTCTAGTCCCATGTTAAGTGTGAAGCCAGTTGAGTGATTTTGGGCTAACCCCTCTCTCTCAACCCTAGGAAGAAGGCAATGGCAAGCCACTTCGGAAATCTTGCCAAGAAAACTGCAGGGACTTGTCCAGGAAGTTGCCAAGGGTCAACATGAACTCAAAGTAACCCCCGCAACAAATAAAATCAACTTAGTTTTCATTGTGTGCTGCAGCCAAACTGTTGGCTGGGACTAATAACTGATCGCTTGCTATGTCCTTGCTGACTCCACTCACAGGGTTGCATATGACCTGCAAGGTTGTATGTGATTCGGATTGGATATTTGGAAAGTGGGCCATAGTTACTTAGACTTAGGCTGCAGTTACTTGATTAAAGCTAGTCTATCTGATATCACTTTTCTTCATTAAGGAAAACAGGGATACAATTACAGATAGTCCTTGACTTACAACCACAGTTGCAACCAGAATTTCCATTGTTAAACAAGATGGTTGTTAAGTGAGCCCTATCTCATTTTACTAGTTTTCTTGCTGTGGTTGTTAAGTGAATCCTTGGAGTTGTTAAGAGAATCATAGTTGTTGGGTGAATCAGATTTCCTCCATTGACTTTGCTTTTTGGAAGTTGGCTGGGAAGGTTGCAATTGGCAATCACATGATCCCAGCATGCGACAACTGTCATAAATATGTACCAGTTGCCAAGCTTTCAAATTTTGATCAGGGATGGTGCTGTGGTCATAAGCACAAGTACTGGTCATAAATCACTTTTTTCAGTGCTGTTGTAGCTTTGAATGCTTGTAAGTTGAGGACCATCTGTATAGAACGTTCTTCCTGAGCTTAACTTTCATTATTCAAGGTATTTATCTGGTAAATTAAAAGGAACTGTTCTAATTTTTCAAACTTGCAGCTTTAAAGTGCATGGACTAGGGCTGAGGAGTTCTGGGAGCTGAAATCCAAGCATCTTAAAGTCGCCAAGCTCTTGGTCTAGAGCAGTGTTTTCCAACTTTAAGATGTGTGTACTTAAATTTCCAGAGTTCTCTAGCCTTCTGGAGAATTCTGTTTGCTGATAATTCTGGGAGTTGAAGTTCACACAAGTTGAAGTTGCCAAGATTGAGAAATGCTGTTCTAGAGTTTTCCTTTGGGGATACAATAGCAAAGCACCTTCTGAGTGATTCATTTTGTGTGTGTCTTTATAATGACTGCCCTGGATTATTTGATGTTTTGTGCTTGGTGTCTGTCTGTCTGTCTCTCTCTGATTTGTTTACAATTCATCATGCCTCATGAACTGCATGAATTATCTCAGTAGCTATAATGCAAAATAGATCAGAAAAGATAGAAAACACATTTCATTTGGAGCAAAAATTAAAAATTAATGGTTTCCCACAGGTAAAACGTGTGATTAGTGTTTTCTAGTTATAAATGAAGAAATTTATTTCATTTTCAATAAAGTTTTTGTTTTTCCAGGACAAGTTTTTTTGTACTTCTGCACACTTTATTATTTTAAAAAAATCTTGTAAAATTCATTTCCCTAATAAACACAATTTTCCAAGGTATTGCTTACTATTCTAGAGCCTTGGTGGCGCAGTACTGCAAGCTACTCCGACTGCAATTTGACAGATCAAATCCCACCAGGCTCAAGGTTGACTCAGCCTTCCATCCTGCCGAAGTGGGTAAAATGAGGACCCACGTTATTGGGGGCAATATGCTGACTCTGTAAACCACTTAGAGAGGGCTATAAAGCACTATGAAGCGGTATATAAATCTAAGTGCTATTCTATGGTTGGTTTATAAGCATTGCCCGTTGTGTGTGTGATTAAAGAAACTGAAAAAAAATACATCCTAATTTGTGTATTAATCAGGTGAAGGTGATTTACGTTGAATGAAGCCTTTTTGTCCCCATCCATATTCCTGATCATTTATACAAGCATTCATATTCTGTTTTTCATTTTTAAGGGCTCCCAGATAAGCTTATTGATACATAAAAAATGATATTCTTTAAATTAAATCTAAAAGAGATGATATAAAAGGAGAAAGATAGTGTGTGGGAAAAATAAAATGTAGGTGCCACTGCTAGATGTTCTGCTATTAACTTGATCACATATAAAGTTGTAGTATGAGAGACAATTTGGGGCAGTGGCTAAGGTCCTGGCCTAGAAACCAGGTGACCATTCTGCTTTATGCATGAAAATCAACTGGGTTATTGTGCGAGATATAGGTGGCAAGAGTATTAGATACATTTGCTACTTTGAATTGATCCAATATATTTTAAAAGGCAGAATAAAATGATGATGATGATATGGAAATGGCTATAGTAGAATCTGGTAGGTTTTGATAATCTTATCAGTATTAACAAAAGAAAAATTATGTGACGTGCTTTATTCCAGTACAGTAATCCTTGACTTATGACTGTAATTAAACCTGCAATTTTGCTTGTAAGTTGTGGTGATTGTAAAGTCGGCCATCACGTGATCACACCTGATTTTATAACCTTTCCTGCAGTGGTCAATAAGTGAATGTAGTGGTGGTAAAGTGGTCGATATGGTCATTAAGCAAACCCCTTGTTTCCTATGGGGCATTTTTTTTGCTGGAAAAGAGAAGTAAATGTTCATTTCTGGAAAAAACAGTGTAAATTGCAATCACTTGACTGCAGAACACTCCAAACAGCCATAAATGCATACCAATTGCCCAAAAAGTGATCCTGTGACCACAGGGGAGCGGACATTGAATTTCAGATCCGTGTTATAAGTTCTTTTTGGTGGGGTAGTCATAGCTTTGAATGATCACTAAGCAACCAGTCATAAATCAAGGATTACCTATATTTGGTCTGGAACTGAAATCACAATATCTCTGAAATACACCTGTATTGTAACATTTACCTATTATGATTCTTTCTCTGGTACTTCCATTTGGTGCCTGTGATCATTTTGGCTAGGTTACAGGGTGGGCTATTCAATCACTGTTCCTTCTCCCTGAAAGCAGAGGCCGGGACATTTCAAAAATGAAAAAGGGTGCCTTTTTAAGTAGTTCACAGATGATGTTTCTAGATCTTTGGAAATCTAGAAGTGTGTGATCCATTACTTTGAACAATTTCCTGCTTCTCATGTTTAATTTCTGACCCCCATGTCACAGACAAGTTTATTTTTGCCTTGTGACAATTTAGAATTTCCTTGTCTAAAATAAATAAAAGGCTTTTTGTGTTTGAGCTTTGAAGGAGCAGCTAATGTAGTCTGTCAAAGCTTTCCTTTGAGGTTGGCTAAGAAGGGAATGTGAATATCCTTTGCCTTTTTGGCAAGTGTCTTTGCATGCTTTTAAATATATTTGTTTGACAGAGCTGATCAGATTATTTAATACTAATATGGCTACAGATAGGACACTGTTACTGTTATGAGAGGCCTCATATCGATTTCTTGCCTGAGAAGGCCAAAATGCCAAGACAAAAATGCTCTCTCAATTTCTGGTTGGCTTCTGTCTCAGTTTGTGGCTATCGTCTCTGTTATAATTTTCAATTAAACTGAGACAATTTTTTAAAGATATGCATATTCATAGGAGGGAAAGTCACTTTTGCCAGTTCTAACCGCCCTTCTGAATGGTTAATTTAGCTTGGGAAGGAAAGTACAAAGTAGGAATAATCAGTTTCATGGAACAGTAGAAGACCAGTAGAAGGTATTTTGCTTGGCACTTTTTCTAACGTTTTACTTCTATGTGCCAGTTAGAATAAAAAATCATTCTGATTAGAACACATATGTGATGTGTCGCTTCTTATTCAAACTTTATCTTTGTACAAATAATGTTTTTTCTTGAAAGCTCATAGAGCAATCCTAATTCAAATGACTAACGCAGTGTTCTATAAACAAAATCAAGTTGGAAACCTGGTTAAAAAAAAACTGATAAAAAACATATAACCTCATGGGTGAGTGTCAACTTAGTTTACCTTTTGTTCTTTGAGTGATCTACTTCTGAAATCAAATCACAGGTACTTAAATAGAGTGTCTGGTTGTTTTGAATTGTAGCATGAGCTCTTCTGTGATTAAAACTGTTGAAGAATTTATGTTGGCGTAGACCAAATAAATTATACATTTTTTGTGTATCTATACCTTTACTCAGGATCACCCCAGCTGCATATTACAAGGGTTATTTATATTACCTGGATAAAATACTACATTTCCAAGACAAGGGCATCTACAGGGTGTTTTTTTTTACTGTGTAAATTGCATGATTTTCTGGTTTTAGGAAAGAAACAATCCAGGCTTTGCAACTAAAATGTGGTTTGACCACTATGAACTGGCATCCCAACTTGGCCATTCATCTTCTTCTATATTGGAGTTTTTATGCTTTTCTGCCAGTTATAGGAAGTAGACTTTCTGAAGCATCCAATGCATTACACTTTAATTTCCATGATCAGAAAATAAGGAAGGAAATTCAGAACAAAGTCACTGTCAGTTGGGAAAAAGGCCAGTAATGGTAGTCATTACTTTGTTCCTGACAACTATAAAAAATCACCATATTCTAATCTCTCATTTACCATAGACCAGTGTTCCTCAACCTTGGCAACATGAAGTTGTATAGACTTCAACTTCCAGAATTGCCTAGCCAGCAAGACTAGCTGGAGAATTTCGGGAGTTGAAGCCCCATATATCTTTGTCCGCATATGTCAAAGGTGGAGAAACATGACTAGATCAAAGGAGACAGACTCCATGGACACTTGTAAGCAGATTCTCCTAGTTTAAGACTAGTAGTTTACAGGAGAGGCAACCTTAGGGGGGGTAATGAGTACTACTGTACATTGGCTTTTTTAGTAGTTTATTAGTGCTCCCCATCGACCTAGTACAAAATGAATTTTATTTTAAATTAATGTGCAATCTAAATTAACTATTAAATATGATTATTTATCAAGCATCTAATAATGTTCCAATGTTCTAACAATTTTAAAATTACAATGTGGGGACAGCTTTTGGAGAGGGTCCAGGTGCTTCCTTAAGATTTGCAGTGCTACCCAAGAACTTAGATTGTACTGTCTTGTCTATTCAGGCTATCACTCTGGCTCTCTGCCATTTATTTTTGAGCAGTGTTGAGAAATATGATCACCAAATGTTCTTGGCTTTTAATTCCCATTAGAATGAGCCAACAAGTAAGCAAGAGCAGTTGGATTTTGTAGTCTAGTAACAGATGGAGAACTCCACAACGGCATAAGACAATTCGCGTGATTCACCCAACCACCACGAAAAAAATTCTTTTATTGACATTTTAGAGTTATTTCACTTCTTCTAATTAATATTAAGACAAACAACTGAAATTTCTTAGAGAAATAGTTTTGTCAGAGATGACACAGTTAAAGATTTCACAGACTGTTCAAATATTTTAGAAGCATTTATTTGTGAATAATTTAAGAACAAAGTAAGCTGAGTTTTGTTTTTATCTTTTGATGTTTATACTGTATCATAGTTGCCTGCTTCTGAAAGAAAATCAACTATTCTTGCTGGGTTAGCTTTATTTGTTTCCTTGACAATAAGAGGTATTCTCTGAGAAATATTTTAAGTTTTTATGACTGTTGCAGATTTAGTAAAGGTATTTTATTTTTATTACAGTTATTGTTAATATGTTATGTATATATATTTATTCAGTAAGATCATTGGATTCTTTATCTAGCAATCTGAAAGGAAGGACGGATTCAATGAATTTTAATTTATTTGGTATAATTAGTTTGTTATGGGGTGCTTGTTACTCTGCTGAAGATTTGGCAAAGAAATATACTGAAAGATGTGAGAGTTCTTGTAAATGGCTGCTGTTTTATAAAAAAAGCTGAATTGGCCCATAAGCAAGCATGTTCTTGCTTCTAATATAGAGCCAAGATTATTATTATATTTTCTTAATCACTCCATATACATCCAATAGATAAAAACTGAAATAACAGTGTAAGTATGGGCTGCGTTCAAACACAATATAAACTGTGGTTTAATGTTATGTGCACAAATTTTGGCTAGTGTATTTCCCCTACCATGAGTAGCCTTCAGGGACTCATGAGAAGGCTATTAGAAATTCTGCTTCTGATCACCATGATTTGAAATCTAAAACAAAATAATGTTGTTAGTCATGGATATAGTTTAGAGCAACTATGGCCCCTTTATGACCTGTGGACTTTAACCCTCAGAATTTGTGAGCCAGCCATCTGGACACCTGAGGAAATTGTAGCAGCCACAAGTTTGAAGCACTGCCATGTAATCTATACTTTAATATTAAATCCGAATGCAGCCAAAACACATCTTAATAGCTTTGACAAAATATTTTTTATCAAAGATTTTGAATGGATGAATTTACAAATATTAAAATTTTGGGAGAAAATGGATGAAAATTTTTTTAACACTTCTGTTTTCATTTTTAAATTTAATTTGCATCAATATTTTGTTGTTAACTTCATGAGAAAATATATTCACTGAATGTACTTTTGGCTAATGTATCCATGTTTCTAATATGAATTTATTTTCTCCAAATGTCACCACTTTTCCCTTAATAATACTACTGTTGTGGAAATTTGTTATGGTCAGCTTAAATCACAAAGTTGGAAGAATTGTGTGAATAATAACAGTTGCTATTTTCCCATGAGTTTGAAGGTGTGAAATTAAGCAAGTGTGTATTAAAATATGAATACAGCAAATATTTTCCCATCTCAAGGAGGGAATCTGTTTGCATGGTGGAGCTATAAGGCAAAAAATCAACATAAACTCATTGTTGAGATCAGGTGTATTTTAATAAATGACTTTCTCTTTTCCACTCTTCTTCGTGTGTGCTGATTTCTTCCATCATATGTTTTTTATTTGTAAGAAACATTTAGCATGTAAAAATTGCTACAAAATAAGAAGCACATAGACAGATATTCTGTCTGGCAGACATTCTGGATGTCTTGTGTTTGGAATTGAAATTCTTGATATCTAAGTGACCAAATAGTTGGTCCATTAGCCAGATTCCATTGGGCTACTTGAAATTGCATTGGCTTCAAATGTATGACGGGCACTTGCATTTTGCCTGATATTTTGGCTTGGGTCACAGAAGGGCACAGCTGTAAAGTGGCTGGATTTCATTTATGTTTCAGAATAAGACTCCATTGTCTGTTTCCAATATGATTTGCCCTTCCCTTTCTCCTTCATTCCTCACTTATTCCATCCTCTCCCCACACGCACACTTTACATGTTGGCTGCTTACAAGAAAAGTAGCTATGGAAAAAGAAGCTCACACTTTGAAGCCTAAAGTCTACATGGCATTAACATCTGTCAGGAAGAGTGCTGGATTCAAGGCTGTTTTCTTTGGCTAATATAAAACTGGAGCAGAAATTTTAGTTCTTTTGGTTTTGTGTCCAAGAACTCCTGGCTTACAAACTAGTATAATTGAGACTTGAGCCTCTTCCATATGTTCTATATATTAAGGAGATAGGGGATGGTAGATTTTAGTCTTCTTGCAAATATGGTAAACTTGGATGTATGTTGTGAAAAGGGAGAAAATAACATGCCCTTCCAGATATTGCTTGATTAAATTTCTTACGAATGATTGTTGGGCCTAAGGTCAGTTGAAGTTGACACATTGAAGAGATTTTTATATTCCCCCTATCCCATGCTTATTCGTATTCCTCCTGTGTATGGGTAGTCCTGAACATAACAACTACAACAGAACCCAATTTTTTTGTTGCTAAGAGAGACATCTGTTAAGTGAATTTTGCCCTATTTTACGACCTTTCCTGCCACCATTAAGTGAATCACTGCAGTTGTTAAATTAGTGACACAGTTAAGTGTATCTGGCTTCCCCATTGATTTTGCTTGTTATAAAGTCAAAAAGATGATCATAGACGACTCTGGGTCACTGCAACTGTCATAAATGTGAGTCAGTTGCCTGTGTCTGAATTTTGATCATGTGACCATGGGGATGCTGCAACAGTTGTAAGTGTGAAAATGGTTACGTCACTTTTTTCAGTGCTGTTGTAACTTTGAACGGTCATTAAATGAACTGTTGTAAGTCAAGGATTACCTGTATAAAAAAAGCAAACAAGAGCATGAGCAGGATATGCCTGAGGGAATTTTAAAAAAATCACAGAAAAAGAGAATGGCAAGCTACTTGAAGTTACCTACAGTCAGTTTGAAGTAGATGTTGCCTTACTTATATAAAATATTTGCAAAACCTCTGTAGCCCCTGCCCCATGAAGTTGTCCATTTTTGGCTCTCAGATTTCTGCCCTGAAGCACTTCAGGCAAATCATTAGCCTTAGTTTGTAAGAGGGGGAGAGGGTATATTCTAGTTTTTATACAAAGGACTCCCAAAACACGTAATGCAAAATAAAATTGAGATTAGCTGCATAAATTCTAGTATTTCCCAACATATTCAACAGACTTTTCTCAGATTAAGTTTGTTTAGGATACTGTAATCAATGCACATCACAAGAACAAGACCCACAGAACTCAACAGAGGTGAACTGTGATACATGTCATCCCCTTACATAATATTCTACTTCAAGTCATTTAAAAAGAAATAGTGAGGAGTAAGTAAGAGCAACTCTAAGTACTCTTTGTTGGTTTCTGCTTCCTACATAAACTTATGTCTTCTCTGTGATCTCAAACACACCTCATCCGAAGTTATAGAAAAGGCTGCATTGTTTGTCTCCTAAATTGGAGAGGGGTCATTTGGGGACAAAGTAAACGGGCAGAGCTATTGTGTTAATTCCATTTCCATTTCTAGAATGTAGAATTCATAAATGTGGGGAAAATTTCTTGATTGAAATAGATAAAACTTTGAATGAATAAATGCCTGGGATTTCAGCCTTTCATCTTATGAGGAGACTACAACATTTGGGTAATCGGAGGGAGAAATTGGTTAGCAGAGTGAGGGCCGATGCAATTCCCAGAGTTTTAGCCCTTATAGTTCAGTGGCGAAAGATTCTGGGAATGGTGGTGAAAAGCATAACTCTAAAATTAAAGAGAAGAATATTTTTAGTTGCCCCTTGGTGGGTGGTATGACAGGCAAAATAATTCCTTCAAATAATTGCAGTGGGTTAGGGAAAGAGAACAGTCAGTATTAAGAACCAGCTTGTACCACAATGTAAAAAAAAAACAACCACCAAAAACCCCTTGCCTTGTAATTGAGTCAGCAGTAATAATAAAATAATCCCTACCTGTGGCCAAGCCTTATATGGAGCCAACTGCTTTGATGTTTTGCTCTTGGACAATGATTACAAGTATTCATGCCTGCCAAAATCATAAATCTTTTGGCTAAATAAAACAAAAGCTGACTTCTCTGTGAATGATTTTACTCTAGTTGTTAAAAAGGTAATAACAATATCTAATTAATTACTGGGTGTGTTGCAGGGGCAATGGAGTGGCCCAAGGAAGACAGAACAAAAAGCCACTTGCAAGTTGTTAGTCAGATAAAAGAAACCCAAGTCTAGGGTAGAACTGTAAACTGAGAAAACATCTCAGACAAGATTCCCCCTAGAGCATAAAGGGAGGGGGGGAAGTGCATTCAAATTGTTACTGTATCTTTATAATAAAATTAATATTGTGCAGCTAAAAAGTAGGCTGGCTTGGTCGCTGAAGAGCGAGACACTAGTGAAGTGGGCACAGCAGCGCCTGCATTTTCTGCGTTGCATGAGAAAAGTACATCTTCCTTCCCCATGTCCTTACCACTTTCTATAGAAGGACGATCAAGAGCATCCTGTCATACTGCATTACAGTCTGGTTTGGAAGCATTCCTGCTTTGGATAGGAAGGTGGTGCAGAGAGTGGTGAGGATGGCGGAGAAGATTATTGGCTGTTCACTTCCTTCTAGAGTCATATAACATACATATAACTGATCCTTGACCAAGGTTCACAGTATTGTCTGGGACACTACACATCCTCTTCACGACCTGTTTTCCTTGTTACCTTCTGGGAGGAGTCTTCATGGTATCTGAAGCTAAACATCCAGGTTCAGTCACAGTTTTGTTTCATATAGTATCAACCTTGTGAACTCTCAAGCTTCCTCTTTCCGATATGTATTCAAGATGGACAGTGATTAATTTATATGTATTTGGTGTTGTTAGTCGCGAAGTCATGTCTGACCCATCGCGACCCCATGGACAATGTTCCTCCAGGCCTTCCTGTCCTCTACCATCCCCAGGAGTCCATTTAAGCTTACGCCAACTGCTTCCACAACTCCATCCAGTCACCTCATCCTTCAAAAAGATGTGGAATTGACTTCACAAGGAGTGATCTATTTGGTGCAACTAGATGTCAGTTATCATGTGATCTTTCTCCACTACTGACTAGAAGTGCTACCAACGATCCTGGAGTCAGCAGGAGTTACACTGACATGAAGTTTGCTTTCCCTGCCTCTCTGTTCCGTTTAGCTGCAATTACTTGAACTTCTCTCCTGCCAAATTTGTGCATCTTTTTGCTGCTCTTACCATGGGAAATGCTAACACTGTTATAGCCAGGAACAGCTGAACACCATGTCATTGATGGGTTGGAGATGTGATCAAGGCAGTATGATGGAGGCAAAGAGGGAAATTATTGTTGCCAGGATTCTGTTTAATTGCAAGGCGGAATATAGCCTTATATTGTTTTTAATTACTATTACCTATCCAAAGTTATGTCCACAGCATAAAGTCATGAGTAAGAAATGCCATGACTTTCTGCAAAGAGCATAGTTTATCTATTTTAAAGTAAGATGGTCAGTTCTCAATCCTTTATTACCCCAAAATCTTCAGTTCAATGACTTGGTTCACCAATTATGGTAAGCCATAATGTATTATATTTTTCTTTTAACTTATCATGATATGTGAACTCAGCCAAAGGAAGAGCTGATTAAATCAGAGGTTTATTTTCACTGACAACACATGGCAAGATTTAGTTGTCCAGAGTAAGAGGGACCACTAAGTTTTACCTTTATTCATTAAGCAAAACTTAAGGCAATCAATTGTGTTGTGGGGAGTGGAGTGGAGTTTAAGCAGTGGTGGGATTCAATTTTTTTTACTACCGGTTCTGTGGGCATGGCTTGGTGGGCGTGGCATGGGAAGGATACTGTAAAATGTCCAGTCAGAGGTGGGATTTGCCGGTTCTCCGAACTACTCAAAATTTCTGCTCCCGGTTCTCCAGAACTGGTCAGAACCTGCTGAATATCACCTCTGAGTTTAAGGTAATGATAATAATAGTGATAGTGGTAATGATTATTGATTTAAATTGTATAAGTCTTTGATTGATTTAAATTGTATGGATCTTTAGAGAAAGAACTATTTTGTAGTGCAAATAACAATGTCTTCCTTCTTCATTACTTCATATTCATTGTTTTCAGAAACTGCATTAAACAAGATTTATACACATATTCCTCTGGAAACAGGCTATACTTTTTTGTTCAACCATTAACTCATACAAGTTGCCAAAAACAGCTTCTTCCAACCTCCAGAAATCCTAAAATTCCCAGCCAGCATATACAATAGCCATTCATATACTGGTATTCTTAGCATAGGGCCACAATTGAAACCAAAATTTAGATTGCTAAGCAAGGCAGTTGTTAAATGAATCACACCTGATCTTATCACCTTTGTTGCCACAACTGTTAGGTGAATCACTGCTAATGTTAAGTGAATCGTGATTGTTAAGCAGATGGCAATCACGTGACCCTAGGACACTGTAACCATTGTAAACACATGCTGGTTGCCAAGCACCTGAATTTTGATCATGTGATTGAGATGCTGCAACCTTTGTGTGAAAACTGGTTGTAAGTCATTTTATCTCAGTGCCGTTGTAACTTCACTAAACAAATGATTATAAGTCAAGGACTGCTTGTATGGAATTCAGGGTTTTAATTTTAAAAGATATAGCTTTAATCTGAAAATCATGATGCTGGGGAAGATTGGTCTAAGATGGGTTTAGTTGAATAACAAATATTAGCTTTTTGACTTTCTTTGATTTACAGAGTCCCTTCCACTTGTTAGCAAGGCTCATCTAAATAATGTTGTCACTCCAAATTGAGAACATTCATTATCTTGGCCACACTACGACAGGGCATTTGATATGGCTTTAAATCCATTCAGGAATTGATGAGAGACTTTTTAAAATTAATCACTAGCAGTGCTTCTTACCTGATTTGCAGCCAGGGACTTTACTGACTGGTGGATGTGGAGCTCACTTCACTTCCTATATAGATCTGAAACCAGATCTGGTAATATAGTTAGAGACCAAGCCTTTCTGGCAGGGCTGAGATAGACCTGCCTAAGACCCTGAAAAAGGGCATCTTTTTCTTTATGCCCTTCAGAAGTTTTGGATTCCTAGAATCCCCAATGAGCAGGGAGGTTTTGAAGGCACCAATTGGGGGAAGATATGGGGAGGACTATATCAAATAGATATGTTCTCTCTTGGACCAGTAATGCTTCTGATGGTTCCAGTGAAAGACATTAATCCTGTAATACTATGCACATTTATATTTCAGATTGTATTGCTGCTGACATAATTCTTTGACTTCTCCCTGAAGCCAGTGTATATCTGGAACCTTAGCAACAGATAAGAAATAGCAAATTTGGACTGGTATTACCACCCTTTTGGAAGTAGATCTTTTCACCTAGCTTCTTCCATCGCTGTCTATTTCCTTTGAGACATTTTGCTTATAAGATCTGGATATTGTAATTCCCAGCCATTCAGGCTGTGCTGTGGAGAAGCTGGATTTTGGTGACTATAGTATAAAAAACAAAGGCCTCTTGTGTCCTTCTCCAATCTAATTTTTCTGTCTTTTCTGTTGATGCAGACACTGATTTGAAAAAGAAAAGGATATGATAAAGCTTAGTTTGATCTGGTAGGAAAGTCATAGCCAACTATTAAAAGTATTTGGGTTGGACATCAAAGCTTTCTTGGTCTTCACCCAACTTCTAGTCAGGAGAATTACATGAAAAGGAACATTGCCTTCCAAAAGGCTCTAGCAATAAAGGACATAAAATGGGATAAAAGAGTAGGCATGCGCCAAACATTTTCCATGCCTCTTCTGTTGCCTCATACATGTTGAATTAATTTTCCAGAGGGGGAAGGATACATTGAGAGATATTTCTTGGACTGGAAAGTATGTTGTTTACAGTGTTGAAGGAGTTTCATCAGGCTGTGAGATAGAGATCATTTAATTAAAGTGTCACATTATTCATTCATAGATTTACCGTGTCTTATTTTTTGCATAAGCCTGTACATTAAAAAAGTAATACATGCACATGCCTCTTTAAATGTTTCATTGATAATATTATGAACAAGAAATTGTACTGTCAGATTCAGAGTGCTGAACTGAAGTGCTATCCAACCCTCCTTCAGTTAACAGAAAACTACATTTAGCATGAAAACTGCTGTGCCATGGACAACGTTTGCCTCTCTTGCATAGATTCTCTGTTTTAGAAAAAAAATAAAAAATGATGTTGAACACTAAAATGAATCATTATTATTGATGAAATAGGGTATTTGCTATGGCCACAATGTTCTATGATTTCTGAGTCTCCAGAAAAAGTGAGAAGCTGAAGCAGAACACACAAAATAGGGGTTGTCAACACAACAGGTTAGAAGGAATATTTGCACCTTAAAGTGGTACCGGGAGTCACCCTTCCAAAATGAAATGTCAGAAAAAATTAAAATGGTTGAAATTTCATGAGATCACCACAGTCCAGGGTTTTTGTGAGATGTGACCCCTTCAGAAAAGCAAACTTTAGAGGACGACCTAGGACCTATGCAGGCTGACGAGCCCAGGTCTAAAAAAATCTGCTTCCTATGTCTTGAGGTCCCTACAGAGACTGCATCATCCACATGCTAAAGACCTCAGAGCAGGCAAGGTGAGATCTGCTTTAGGGATGGATGACATTATCTTGGTTTAATTCAGTTTGTTATCATCCTTGTATTTGTCATCTTTTCTAATCACTTTGAGATTTTAAAAGAAAATTACAAAGAGTCACATGAATGTGTTCACGCTGCTTTGCCCTAGAGCTCAGTTTTGGAGCAATTTGTTTTAACATAATTCTGCTATATTATTTTCATCAGTTTATTCATTTGTTTCATGCATATTTTTTCCTAAATATGTCACAAGAATGCTGCAAACATTGGTCAGGTTGCATTCAGAGGCTCACTAAAATGGCTGTATCCACGCAGTCCATTAGGCTGTGGTTGCACCTTCATGACATGCAAATTATTTAGTTTGAATATAGCTTTTTGTGAGTTTCCATGTTGTATGAAGGGCTTCGTGGTGGCTCAGCAGTTAAGACGCTGGGCTTGTCAGCTGGAAAGCCAACAGCCCAGGTTCAAGATCCGAGCATCACATGACAAGGTGAACTCCTCTCCTTGTGCTTGTATTCCTGCCATTTTAGTAATAGTAATAGCACTTAGATTTATATACCACATTACAGTGCTTTTACAGAACTCTCTTAAGCAGTTTATAGAGTCAGCATATTTCCCTCAGTAATCTAGGTCATCATTTTACCCACCTCGGAAGGCTGGATCAGCCTTGAGCCTGGTGGGATTCGATCTGCCAAATTGCAGGCAGCCAGCTGTCGGCAGAAGTTGCCTGCAGTACTGCATTCTAACCACTGCGCCACCATGGCTCTTAGCAGTTTGAAAGCATGTAAATGTTAGTAGATAAATAGGTACTACTTAAGTGGGAAGGTAACAGTGCTCCATGACATCATACTGGCCACATGACCATGGAAATGTCTTTAGACAGCGCTGGCTTAATGGCCTTGAAATGGAGATGAACATTGCCCCTTTTAGTTGACAATAACGAATGGAGTAAAATCCACAGGGATTCCTTTATGTTGTACGAATCCAATGCTTAGGAATTAGAATCCATGAAATGGGATTCATTCAGTAACAAAGTTAAATGCATTGTGTAGACCCAGCCATTGTGGTTCCCTCTCATCTAATCTGTGGTGGTTGGGAGAGTTACATTATTGAGATAGTTTTTCCTACATTTTTCCTTGCATCCTATGTGGAATCCACTGCCTGACACCACCCCCTGATTGGTGCATAGGCCATGTATCAAGGTGGAATGTAGACCATTTGATTGGGGCTCTACCAACCTTCCAGAGGCCTGGATTATACGAAATGAGATCTGGGACAACCAGGAGAGCATCTCTTTGCATTGCCAACTATGCTAATATTATCTACTTGTCTTGTTACTGCTCCGCCAGAATGCCTGAAGCTTCAGAACATCAGCTGAGACCTAGGCATGGCAGGCCTCTCAGAGTGAACTCTGAGAAATCCTTTCCATGTGCCACATTCCACCCTTCAGCATTGGCAGCAAGGAGTGAATTTACTCCCCACCAGAGGCAAAGCATTTCAGATTGTAAAGGACTCAGCTGTTACTTTCAGACCGTACAGTAAACAAGCCAAAGTTATCCTTTGGGTGTGACAGGCCAGGCAAGGAGAAGGCATTAGTTTTGGCCAATTTCATATCAGTGCTTTAATCTGTATTATAAGATATTTGAGGCAGTGATCAACAGGAGTTTGTGTTTGCTAAACTCTGCTGACTACCGTCAAAATTGAACATATCTACAGGACTGTGAGGCATGTTGGAGTCAGATACAGAAAGATGCTTTGGAGCATCCAGGAGTATGCATTATAATATTTTTAAAAAATAAAGAAAAATGAAAACAGTACAGAAAGGGAAGGGAGAGGAGAAGGAAGGAAGGAAGGAAAAGAGAAAGAAAGAAAGAAAAAGAAAAAAAGAAAGAGAAAGAAAGAAAGACATCATTCTAATATAGTGCCGTATTTCTCATATAATAAGGCGGGGTCTTATTTTTTTGGAGCCCCGAAAAAAACGGCTAGGACGTCTTTTGGGGGGTGAATTAATTTCTTCCCCCCCTCGCACCCTCGCCTAGGGTGCCCCGCCGGCAGCTATGCCTCGCCACCAGCCACTCCTAATGACCAATCATGGTGGAGCACAGAGGGCTCCCTTACCCCCCCCAAGCACCTTTGCTGCAGACCCGGGTCAGTGGGCGGGGATGTTCGCCGGCAACGTTTCAGCTGCTTCTCAGGCCTCCATAGTTTCCACGGTTCCCACTGGTGCTGGCACCTCTCTCGCCAGCGCCGTCTCCAACAACAGCAGCAGCAGTGGCGGGAACCGTGGAAGCGTTTCAGCCACTTCTCGGGTGGTGGAGCCACCTCCGTAACTTCCACGGTTCCCGCCGCTGCTGCCGCTGTTGTTGGAGATGGTGCTGGAGAGAAAGGGATAGCTGCAGCTCGGCCTGGGCACTTGGAATGCAGGAACAGACTGCGCACCGGGACTTTTGGAAACTTGCAGAGCCTGAGGTTGGAGCACCAAGGGGAGCAGCAGCAGAGACACTCGCTCGGCTCTTCTCACGCTCACTCAGCTGCTCGGGATTAAACCAAAACGCAGCCGTGGGCACTCCCAGGTACCTCAAAATGTTTTTTTTCCTGTTGTTATGGGGATGGGGGAAAAGCGGGAGCGACTCAGATGCTGTTGTTGGAGACAGCGCTGGCGAAAGAGGCGCCAGCACTGGTGGGAACCATGGAAGCTACGGAGGCCTGAGAAGTGGCTGAAACACTGCTGGCGGATATCCATGCCGATGCTGCCTGCCTGCTGACCCGGGTCTGCAGCAAAGGTGCTTGGTGGGGGTAAGGGAGCCCTCTGCGCTCTGCCATGATCGGCTGTTAGGAGCGGCTGATGGCGAGATGTAGCTGCCTGCGGGGCGCTTCTAATGGCAAGCTCCCCCCCCGCCTTCCCCCCAATTTCGCATGTTTTAAAATAGGCCTAAATTTGGGGGAAGGGGCTTAATTTCATTTTATGCCTAGAAAACATGCTGGGTCTTCTTATGGGGGTGCGTATTGTTGGAGAAACACAGTATTTAATTGGAACAAAATATAAAGATAATATCTGCTTGGTGTTTTAATAAATATTAATAACATCTAGGCAGAAATTACAGGAGCTGATAAGAATTACCAATCAAAATAATAACAAATTAACATGAATTTTAAACTAACTCAAAGCAGTCCATTTTATCTTCTTATAAAACTGTCACCAATCCACGTCATTTTTTTTTTCAATTTTTTTGTAACTGATAGAATTCTGGGTTCAATACTCAGTGTTTTATGTGACTAGATGGAATGAACATATTTGCTTTTACTATTACTTCTTTATTCCCAATTTTTGGGAACATCTGAAATAAAAATAACAATTCTTAGTATAAACACCTCATTATTAACCCCCTCCCTCCTCATACATACACATACATACACAAATTGGGTCTCTGAAAATTGAAGATTTGACTATAAATTTTGATGGCAAAAGTTTGGAAGCCTAAGAAATAGTGTTGGCATATATAGCCCGTAGTATTCCCATCCTTGCTTTATACACCAGAAAGACTGGAAAGCATGATAGACAAAGACATAAGAAACAACCACAGCTAAGCTCTTATGACACAGTTTTAACTTTCATCCTATTTCTTTGCTTATATAAATCTTCTCGAAAAATGGTTATGAATTATAATGCATACTTAAGGAACTCTAAAACTTTTAATTTGAAAGTAAGAATAATGTAATGTAGGAAATGGCTCTGAAACTATGGTAATCTTGAGCTAACATGACTGGAGTTAACATGACTGGAAGAGGAATTCTGGGAGTTGAAGTCCACAAATCTTAAAGCTGTCAAGTTTGAAGACCCCTGTTCTAGAAAATGATGTTCTAAAAATCTAATGGAGGACATTGTCCAAGGAAGAAACTATTCCTCCATTTTGAAATAGCTTTTATGAACAGTGAAACTATATGGGGCAATGGGAACTTTTAGTGTTACCAAGATGTATTTTATTTATTTATTTATTTATTATTAAATTTGCATGCTGCCCATCTCGCTATCAAATGACCCTGAGTTGCTTACAATACCATAAATAAATAAAAAATCAAACCAGTTACAGGATTAAGACATGGGGTATTAAAAGTTAAAATAATAAAATTAATATTAAAGTGGATAAAAAGAACTAATGCATAGACAGACACATTGCAGGTGGGCTCTTCTACTAATCTACAAGTTACCCAGCTAACTGGTGAGTTCAGTTTCCAGTAGCAGCAACAGTCTGGAATCAGAAGCTGCGGGTGCTTATTGCCAACTTAAATCATAAAATATTTTTTCAACAATACAAGCTTTTGATGAAATCTTCAAATTTAAAGAAAATTTTCAATTGTAATAGAAAGTTGGTGGTACAGGATATTATTCTTAGGTAGCAGCTTCTCTACTTTCCCCTGCTGAACGTAATAAATATATTGCATTCTATGAGGCCAGATCCAGTATTTTATTTATGGTTGATAGAGTACTAAAGGAAATGGGATGACAATTTTCCAATATATAGATGAGATTGAGAAATGCCTCGCTATATAATAAATGATTTCAGTATTTAAAAATAGTTAACTTTCACCCCTTTCACCTTAGTGGTTAATACTTTACATTTTGTCATATTTTGTGCAGGTAGAGGGAAGATGCTACTAATATGATCTTTGTTAAATGATAACTGTGTTATGATTGCAAGTACATAGGAACAATAAAATGAAGACAGAAAAATATTTCTCTTCCTCTGGATTGGATTTATGACCATTTGTCGCATTTTTCACGGATGTTTATAGCATTATACACAATAATTCTTTCCTGTTCTCTGTTTATAGCTACATGACTTTCTCCTTGTAAACAGCCAACAGCCTCTACATTGTAAGCCTGTGCATTGCTAGAACATCCTTTTTTTAGTCTGCCTTATTAGGAATTTGGGGCCTATAACTCCTGTTGGCTTTGCTAGTGGGAATTCTGGATGCTTTGCTATCAGAACTATGTTTGTGGTAAGAGTTCTTCAGAACAGGAATGTGGGAAAATGTAAACATGGCAATTGCCATTAATGACCAACTGTGAGAAACATAGAGCAGCAAGTCCATTTTTCAAAGGGGAATGAAGAAAAAGAGCTAGCTTTGAATAAATTCAAATACATATATTTAGTATCTGATTGGTGCCATTCATTGCTTGCCACCTATAATGACTAAGCATTCTTGAATTAAAGATCTAGTTTATTTAAAAAAATATAAAAATCTAGCTACATTGTTTCAAGATTCCAAAAAGCTTCAGACAAGTTTTGGGAGCCCAACATATCCCAACTATTGATTAGGAAAACTGAGGATCAGACAGACAAGGGAAGATTTCATGAGGAAACTCATCCTGGTATGTATGCTAAGATTCATTCCTATTGGTAATCAGAAAAGCTGTAAAAGGATAGAGAGATGTTTAACCAGCGAAAGGCAAAGCAAAAAGCAAACGAAAAAGAAGAAAACTGCCACCTCCACAGTACCTTCCCAGATTCCACAACTATAAATTTCCAAGTATTTCTTTCCTGATCATTTTTATTTCTGGTGCCTAGGAATTATAAATAGTTTCTCAAGACTGAATAAAATTCCCAAAGCACTTTGCAGTAAGTGGAGCTTTCAATTGTCTTTTTAATGAGTATTACTACTTGTCTTGCCTCCTTCTGTAACTTGTTTTGCACAGTCATCCATCATTTGTCATTAGTTTACACCACTAAAGCAAGACAACTGGAGTATCTACTGGTAATCCACCTGGTACAACTCTGTAGCAAAGGATCTCCCCAACCCTACTATTACTGCAAGCATGCTTCTTGCTGTTGCTAATTGGCAAGATTTTAGATTACATCAAGATTACTTCACATCTAGCATTGGCCCGTATTAAACATCTGTATTTCTTTATATCTTACCTCTCTAGCCAGAGATTCCCCAATTGAGACCTAGCTTGATTGCCAGGCAATGGTGTTTCCTAGTAGTCAATGACAATTCTTCACTACTGTTTACTGAGATGCCAAAAAAGGGCACTTCTTCACTACCCCATAATGTCTGCTTTCCAGTTCCTCAATCCTCCATGACACTTAAAAGAGAACACAGAGAACACAGAACAACTATAGGTGGCAAAACCTTCTCTGACCTGCATTTTGTACCAAAGAGGAATGTAGTAATTTCATTGTTCCCCCCCTGTTGTAGTTGAGCAATGAGAGGCTTGACCAGGGCATGGGTGCAACAAATACTTTATTAGAATAATAAAGGACTGAACGTGCTTGCCAAGCCTGGAACTGGCTCGCAGCGATCAGCGACTGGTTGAACCCCGCAGCCTGCTTTTATAGCCGGCTGCTGGGGGAAACCAGCCAATGAGGGACAGCAAATGCCCCCGCAGCGTGAGCGGACCTGGGTGGGAACTCTTGCAAGTTCCAGGGACATAACACCCCTTCCCCCCAGATGCGAACACGCATAGTCATTTAAATAAGCGGGTGGTCTGTGCTGGCGCCATGAACGGCGCAATTCTGGTGAGTTGTCAGGTAACTCAGAGTCTGTAGTGGCAGGTTGGACCGGTGGGGAATCACGAACTTGCTCATCGGTCTGCGCTGGTTCGGGAGTCGTAGAGCTGGTCGATGGAGTTGCGTCCTCGTCTGTTGATTCGGGTAGGTCAGTCATCAGACAGTCACGGTCCACGTCCAGACTCCCCGGCTCTACTGGAGGAGGTGACAGGTCACCGGTACTGGTGTTGATGTGTGGTTGATGTAGCGGCCTTGGACTGATCTGTGCCCAGGCGTCAACGTTGGCGTAGGTACCGTGGCGCCTCCGCAGCTGGTCCAGGTGCCTTTTCCAGATGCGACCATCCTCCAGCCTGACTCGGTACGACCTGGGGCCAGTGATGGCCACGACTACACCTGGAATCCACAAGGGGTCCCCAGCGTAGTTCCTTGCGAACACCGGTTCCTGTAAGACAAAATGTCTAACCCCCGACGTTGAAGCGAGGGGAGAGTCAGGGCAATAATTAGGGTGAAGCCTGTCCAGCACTGTTCGCAGGCGTCTACCCATCAGGAGTTCAGCCGGTGATTTATTGGTGACTGTGCACGGGGTTGAGTGCTGGCTCAGCAAGAAACGTGAGAGTCTGTGGTGCCAGTCTTCCTTGCTGAACCGGGCTAATGCTTCTTTAGTGGTCCTAACGGCTCTCTCTGCCAACCCGTTGCTGGCAGGATGAAAGGGAGCCGTGAAGATGTGGCGGATGCCCAGGTTAGCGGCGAAACGACTGAACTCGGCTGAGGCAAACTGGGGGCCATTGTCGGAAACAATAGAGTCTGGTAACCCGTGTGTTATGAACAGGCGGGTCAACACCTTAGTAACTGCTTGTGTGGTGGTCGTGGATAGTTGGGCCACATCAATCCACTTCGAGTAAGAATCCACGACCACCAGGAACATTTTGCCGTGAATCGGGCCCGCCAAGTCAATGTGAATCCTGGACCAAGGTGCACTGGCGCTTTCCCACTTAGTGGGTGAGGCGATTGGAGGGGATGGTCGGGATTCTTGGCAGGGATGGCAAGAGCTTACCCATCTGATGATGTCATCGTCGAGGCCTGGCCACCATACGTAGCTGCGTGCCAACGCCTTCATCCTGATGATGCCAGGGTGGCCCTCGTGTAGTGCCTCCAAGACTCGGGTGCGAAGTGAGGTCGGGATGACCACTCGGGTGCCCCATAGTAAACAGCCCTGCAAGCTCGATAACTCCTGTTGACGGGTCTTAAAAGGCGTGAATTTGGTTTCAATGTTATTTCCGGGCCACCCCCTCCCCACCCAGTCCAGTACCTGGGCGATCGTTTTGTCTGCCTTGGATTTGGAGGCGATGTCAAGGGCAGTGATGGGAAGGTCAAGCTGGGTGACCTCGAAGATAGCGTGGACCGGGGCAGGGTCTTCAGCTGGAGCAGGCAGGGGGCAGCGGCTGAGGGCGTCTGCGTGGGTTAATGTTTTTCCCGGACGGTGTATGAGTTTATACGAGTACGCTGCTAGGAAAAGGGTCCACCTCGTCATCCTGGGAGACAGCACTTGGGGAGTCTGTTTGTCTCCTGCTAGGAGACCCAGGAGAGGCTTATGATCCGTGACTAGCTCGAAAAAGTGGCCAAAAAGAAATTCATGAAATTTCTTCACTGCTGCGACAGCTGCTAAAGCTTCCTTATCGATTTGACTGTAATTGCGCTCTGTTGCAGAGAGCGTCCTGGAAAAGAAGGCGATGGGGGCCTCGGAGCCATTGGGGAGCCTGTGGCTTAACACTGCCCCAATTCCAAAAGGGGATGCGTCAGCTGCCAGCACTAATGGAAGGTTAGGGTCAAATTGAATAAGGACTGCATCTGAAGTGAGTAGTGACTTGACTGTGCGAAAGCGGTATCTTCCTTGTGCCCCCAGTGCCAAGATGATTTTTATCCAAAAGTCTGTGCAGTGGTTCTGCCACTGATGCTTTGTGGGGTAGGAATGATGCGTAAAAATTCAATAATCCCAAAAAGGCCTGCAGTTCTGCTTTGGAGGTTGGTGTGGGTGCCTCGTGAATTGCCTTAACCTTGGACTCCAGGGGTGAATGCCTGAGGCGTCAATTTTATAACCCAGAAAGTCCACCTGTCTAGTGGCAATGGCACATTTTTCCCTTTTTAACTTGAGGCCATGCTGTCTGAACCTCTCTAGCACTGCTCGAACTCTCTGGAAGAGTTGGGGTCTGTCCCTGGCCGAGACCAAAATGTCGTCGAAGTAGGGTACTACACCAGGAGGCCCTGCAATATCCGCTCCATGAGGGATTGGAAAATGCCTGGAGCAACACTTACGCCAAATTGGAGACGCTTGCACGGAAAGCACCCCTATGGGTGACAATGGTTTGAAGTTCGGCTGTTTGATTGTCAACAGGGAACTGTTGATACGCTTGTGACATGTCCAATTTGGCAAAAATGTTGCCAGGTTCAAAAGTGTGCAATAAATGTTGAATGACGGGTACTGGGTAAGCGCTAACTTGTAAAAAACGGTTAATTGTGGTTTTGTAGTCTGAACAAATTCTCAGGCTACCGTCTTTTTTGAGGGGTGTGACAATGGGCATCTCCCATTTGGCGAAATCTGTTGGCTCAATGACCCCTTGTTTTAATAATTTATCCAGTTCCGCATCCAATTTAGGCCGAATGGCGAATGGGACTCTACGAGGTTTCAACCGGATTGGGACTGCTTGGGGGTCGACTGAGAATGAGATAGGGGTACCGTTATAGCACCCCAGCTCATCGCTGAATACGTCTGAGTAGTCAGCGAATAAGGAGTCAGTGTCAGAGGTTGAGACAGCATGGACTCCTGTTAACCCTAGGCCGAGGTGGGGGAACCAATCAAGCCCCAAGAGTGTAGGGAGGTTGCCGTTAACTACCACTAGAGGTAGGTGGCCTTTGAAAGTTTTAAAATTAACAAGAAACTTGCCTCTGCCGATTACAGGAATGTCCTTCCCCTGGTAGTCCTTCAGATTAAGCTGGCACTTCTGGAGCTGGTTTCTGGATAGTCTGGGCTGTAGTTTCTTGAGGGTGCTCCACGAGATAATTGAGAGCGCTGACCCCGTGTCAACCTCCATACGACAAGGTTTACCTTCTAATAAAACGGAGAGTGAGATTTTACTAATGGCATGGCAAGCGTGCTTAGCATGGTGGCGAGTGCGACAGTTCAATACTTGCCTTTGGGGTCCAGAATGTGAAAAGGACCCTTTGTGCCGAGTTGTGAGCGGCTTGGCAGACTCTGGCGATGTGCCCCTTTTTGTGGCAAATGTTGCAGGTGGCTCCCTTGAATTTGCAGGTGGCCCTCGGGTGAGATCCACCACAGGATAGGCACAGGGTGATGTGCTTGGGTGGACTGATGCTTTCTTGCTTGGCTCCTACCTGTGGGTGTCTGGTGTGGGCGAGGCGGTGGATGTCGGCCGCATCACTGGGGTCCTCTTCGATGACCACCTCTTCAGAGTGGACGGAAACTGCAATTTGCTTGGAAGCAGGACCTTGGATCTCGGTGGCTGAGTGGGCTGCCAGCTCTGCTGCCAGGGCTTCCTCGACGGCTTGAGCGAGGTTGAGGTCCTTCCTAGCGAGTAGGCGTCTTTGGAGGTGAAGGTCCTTGACCCCGCATACTAGCTGATCGAGGAGCATGTCATCTAGGTAGCTCCCAAAACCACAATGGAGTGCTGCAGTCCTGAGGGCAGCCATGTACTGGTTGATAGTCTCTTTGTCTGCTTGCTTCCTCATTCGGAAGGTGAACCGTCTGGCAATCTGTGAGGGTCTAGGAGAATAGTGGTTAGTAAGGATTTCTAACAGTTCTGTCCAGGGACGTTTTTTAACTCACGTGGAGCCACGAGTGCTGTGGCAGTATCAAAGACGATGGCTCCGCAGTAGCTCAGGAAATATGATTTTTTTCGGTGCTCCCCCTCATCAGCCAGCCCAATGGCGTCGATGTAGTGGTTAAAACGATTCTTGTATGACTCCCATTTCTCCTCATCCGGCTTGAACGATGGGAAGGCTGGGTTGGAGTTCATGTTGAGAATCTAGTGGCTAACTGCTATGGAATCTCTCTGGGACAACAATGGAGGAAAGAAAAAAAGCTCTTGCGCTTTGGCAGGCAAGTGACTACAGCTCTGGGGAGGCTCTGCACCTCCCGTTCTCTCTGGGTTTACACGCGGTAGCTGCAACAGCTGTTTGGCAGCGTTTTAACTTTCGCGCTCCTGGAGAGCGTAGGCGGTGATGGCTTAACCGCTCTAATAGCGCTTTGAATTTCGCGCCTGCATAAGTGTCAGTGACTCGGAATTACAGCACCGCGCTGTATCCCGGTTTGAAATTCAACGACAGCCGTTTGAATTTCGCGCTCTTAGAATTAAGCGGCTGCGGCTCGCAGCGCTTCACTTTCCTCTGTAGCTTGCTAACAGCGGCTACAGACGCTATTACTTTCGCTTTTTTGCTGACCGAGCTCTCCGGCGGCGCGGCTGCGGCTCAGCAATTCAGTGACTTCAGCTGTTGCGAGTTGCCTCTGGTAGCCATCCCACCCTCGTCGCCAGTGTTGTAGTTGAGCAATGAGAGGCTTGACCAGGGCATGGGTGCAACAAATACTTTATTAGAATAATAAAGGACTGAACGTGCTTGCCAAGCCTGGAACTGGCTCGCAGCGATCAGCGACTGGTTGAACCCCGCAGCCTGCTTTTATAGCCGGCTGCTGGGGGAAACCAGCCAATGAGGGACAGCAAACGCCCCCGCAGCGTGAGCGGACCTGGGTGGGAACTCTTGCAAGTTCCAGGGACATAACACCCCCCACATCCAGATCTTTGCTTCATCTTCTGCCAGAAAACTCTACAGATGTTTCATTGAAGAGGAGCTGAAAAGCTGTCAAGCTACCTTTCTTATTAAAAGAGGGAAGAAGGACTGAGGCAAGAAGAAAACAGATTTTTCAATAGCTTCATTAAAGAGATTAAAGGAAAAAAAATTTTTAACTCTGGTTTCAGAAACAGTATTGCTAAGCTGGAAATAAACTGGGCTCAGATCTCAAACCAGCTATACGGTTATAGAGCTCCAGAACTGCTTTATAACTGCATAGATTCCCCATATAGCAGGGGGCCCCAAACTTGACAACTTTAAGACTTGTGAACTTCAGCTCCCAGAATTCCCAAAGCATAGCTGGCTGGAGAATTCTGGGAGTTGAAGTCCACAAGTCTTAAAGTTGCCAAGTTTGGGCACCTCTGCCATATAGGAATATATCAAGTGTGACCTTTTCTTCCCACAACTCAAGAAGGAACTGTACATTTGTTATGTGGAACAACTTTTTTCATCCAGCCGTTGATATTAAAGCTCAACATGAAACTTGGCATTGTTTTCAAGTAATGCTTCCTTGCAGGTGTGCAATCTTTAAAAGTCTATGTTGATGATTTTGCCTCCTGGTCATTAGAATTACATTTCCAGATATCACCGGCAATCTGGGATCTAAATCCTGGGCTGTAACTTTCTGTAGAACAATTAGCAATCAGTTTTCACAATTAAAAGTTTTATACACAGTTCTTTCTGTCTTTCCCCTGCAATTTTCAGTGTTTCAAGGAACAAGAATTAAGCTGGAGACAGTATATGGTCCCGTGGTGCTGATATCACATGGCTAGCATACTCCAATCGTGAAGGAGACCAGCCAAAAAAATTGTAAAGATGTTACATCATAACATGGTAGTTGTCTTATAATGCTGCAATAAATAGCAGTAGGAGACAATACAGGTAGTTCTAGACTTCTAGTTCTAGGTCGTAAGTGTGAAAACTGGTCAATGCTGTTGTAACTGTTGATTGGCCTTATGTTACCCCGTGGAAGGTGTGCATCTGTCCAAAACAAATGAGTGTGCTTCCATCCCAGTTTTACTGCTGGACAGGACTTGCCTTTTGCTCATTACACAAAAGTTGTAACTGTATAAGCTATTCCAAGATAGAAAACCTTTCAAGATTTAGAGTTACTCTGTGCTCCAAAAATCCACAAAAGCTCCAGTGTTGTTTTCGTGGTACAACTTTTATTAATTTTGATCTCAAAAAGGGCCAGCGAGGTCACACTTCATAAATAACATGTTGTAGTGCAGCTCATGAAGTTCATTAAGGTCAGGTTTGGGGATCTAAACCAAATGGTGGTTATTCGTTTCTTTTTAAGTAGGAGAGTGACTTCAATTAAGCAATATATATTTGGCCAGGTCAGGGGAGTGAAATGTTTTACCAAGAATGTATAGTTAAGCTTGTTAAAGCTAATGTTATTTTGCTTGTCTCAATAGTGTAAGTAATGCTAGTAATGCTAGGGAAAATGGGTACCAATTGTCAGCTTCTTAATAGCTGCTTAATTTTATAACTATGCATTGAAGTCCCATGTCTTTTGGAAACTTGTATATATGATGTCCCATCATGTGAGGTTTTTTTTTGATGCTTTTGTGCATCCACAGAGGAATTATGAATCAATATGACCCTTTCTGCTACATTTTATGGAGCAATGTATCCTATAGAACAGGGGTCCCCAGCCTTTTGAGCACCAGGGACCAGTTCCACGATGAAAGGTTTTTCCATGGACCCGGGGGTGTGTGATTTTGCATGCGGCCTGCATTCTGCAAATGGGGCTTTGCAGCCCAGTTGCTGGCATGCCACAGACAGGTGCCAGTCCATTGACTGGCGGTTGGAGACTTCTTGAGCTGAAGACATGAATCGTTTGAGCAAAACTCTTCACAGCTTAACTGCTTAGTAGCCACTCTGCTTAATATAACTGGCTGGAGATTATAAAGCAAAAGATCTGTGCATTTAATTGATCTTGATCTACTCCCATGTTTTCTGTTTCATAGAAACATATTCTAGTTTTCCTCTTTGCTCTTCACGAGGACTGAGTTTGAGGTCTTTAATACAAAACATATGTTGTTCTCCATTAAATTTTATGTTTCTTCTCCACTTCTTAATATCAAGCCAGGGTTAAATATGTGGTTGGAATAGGCTCCCTTGACAAATCACACATTTCATAATTTGAGTTTCTTGGTTTTTGGCTTAGCACTGTATGGACTATTGTATTTTTTAAACTGTAGTTCATAAACAATAGTTTATATGTGAACCAAGACATTGTGGTTTGTTTAGCAAACAATGCTAAAAAAAAAGACCTCTATATTTTAGGGTTTAATCAAGCCATATTATCTGCCATACTGATTTTCTAGAACAAAAAAATTAGTTTACTACCAGTAGAATGAACAGCAGAAAAAGAAAAAAAAATGAAAATATAGATATAGGAGGCAGCCTTTATCCCTAGAAAAACTGATACACTGGAGTCTCTTAAATACAATGGTGACTGAAAAATTGGATGAACCTATTTTAAATGTCTGTCTCAACAAATAGCAGTCCAGGTTTATCTTGCCTTGATTTGACAAACAAATAGAATCAGACCTGGTTCATACTGGATGGGGCACCACAAGGAAATTCTATATCTGTAAACTAGATTAGGAGAAATAATCTCCGCAAAAGGTAATTGCAAACCACTTCTGTACTGTTGCCACAAAAACTTTGTGAGTGTGTCCAAACACTCATCTGCAATTAAGCTTGATTTGAATCACCAGTATTGGTTAGAGTGTCTGGACTTTTTGCAAGGCAGAGAGAAGCTGTTCACAGAAATACTTTTTCTATTAGCAAATGTGAAGATTTAGGGAAAAATAAAGGCACCTTGGATGCATTAACAATTCTGTCCCCCTTAACTGGATTATGAAGCTTGAGGTGTGTAGCCATTTAGATGGCTCTGCTAATTCATAAGGTTCTATGGAAGAAAGACGAGAGAAAACAAGTGTCCTTTATATTAAAAAAAAAGCCATTTTAGAGTACACAGATGAGTAGGAAGAAGAGACCGGCAATTTGCAAGCAGCATAGCACCCAGGATTCTCCCTCCGTGGCTGTGCCGCCTCCTCTGCTAATATGACTTGTCGTCACCTCCTTCGGATGCTCGCTGCCAAGATTGCAGCATCTATTGTGTTCTGTTTACAAGTCACAGATGATGCTTGGAGGAGGCACAATCTGCAGTATAAGGAGCACCCCAGTGCCAGCCTTCATTGTGTAGTAAGGAGGATCGATCCTTCTTTCCCATTCCACTGCTCTTCTCAATTACAAAAAGAACAGGAAAGTCTCAAATGATCAGGGATGATGTAGAAAAGCTGAGGGAGTGAAGACAGCCTCATAAGAAAAACAGGGCAAAACGAAACACCATTTGGGACATAGAAAGAAGACTCCTGTGTTCAAATAGCTAACACTCTTATGCAGACACGACAGCTTTCAGCCTATTCTGTTTCTTGCGAGGGTTTTTAAATTTCATTTTTTACAAAGTAGATATTAAAACAAATTTTAAAAGAATAAAGGAAAATAGTAATATATTATGCCAGTATAAATTTATAAAAATATAAAACAGATAATGCAGGTTTTTAAAAACTAAATTTAAACAGTAAAGTATAGGTTAGCAAATCAAAACTGGTACTAATATATTATTTTAATGCATCATTAAAAGCTTAAAATACTGGAAGGGATTTAATATGCATTTTCTAATCAAAACAAGCAGAGGTGGTATTCAGCAGGTTCTGACCAGTTCTGGAGAACCGGGAGCAGAAATTTTGACTAGTTTGGAGAACCAGCAAATACCACTTCTTACTGGAGATTTTACAGTATCCTTTCCCTGCCACGCCCACCAAGCCATGCCTACAGAACTGGTAGTAAAAAAAACTGAATCCCACCACTGAAAACAAGTCTGTATTAAACTTTAAGGTCTTGGTTTACACAATTGGAGCCGTTCAAAAGAAAGAGAGGGAGAGAGATGATTAAGTTAATTAATTTATTATTTTTTAAAAAATAATTAAATAATTAAGACAATAAAACATAAACCCTGAATTTTCAGTGTGGCACAATTCTGTGTATGAAATTGCAGGGTGGTCTAAAAATGGTTTCCAAATGGAATTGAATTCCACATTTACTTGCAATTTACTTTTTAATTCTGAAGTTATTCTAGGCATTGAGACATGCTCCCACAATTTCATTAGCCATTCTTCCATAGAGGGGATCAAATAGCTTTTTCAATGAAAAGCATACAAAATCCCTGCAGCAGTTAACGTATAATTAATCATAGAAGAGCACTATGTAGTAAGAAATGTGAAAAATCGTTAATGTTACCCTGTTCCATTTATTGTTATCCTGTTAACAATAAAATATTGGAATCTATCCACTGAGCAAATTTCTTGGTGGTATCTACATCAAAAAAGTAGAAATTCATATGGAAGCAAAAGAAAAGTCTAAATTTATTCTTTTGCTACATTTATCCAGAGCATTCCATAAGTTGCTTTATATTTCATAATCTCAACATTATTTATTTCTCTGAGTATCAACCCAAATACATCTTTGCCTTCCCCTTCTATGAAAGTAATGAAACCAATAGAATAGAATAGAATAGAATAGAATAGAATAGAATAGAATAGAATAGAATAGGAGGTCTTCTAGTCCAGCCCAAGCAGGAGAACCTATGCCTGTGATGGTGAACCTATGGCACGCGTACCACAGGTGGCACGCAGAGCCATTTGTGCTGGCATGCGAGCCGCAGGCAAACTTATCTCACTGAACATGCGCATGTCTCACAGCTGATTTTCGGCCAGTTTGAGGCCTTTTTCAGCCTCCCAAAGGCTTGAGGAAAACTTCTGCAGGCTTTGCAGGCCGAAAATAGGCCTCTTTCATCACTTCTTGTATTTCCGGAAATAACGGTAGTGACAAAATAGGCCCATTTTTCGGCTTGCAAAGCCTGCAGAAGTTTTCCTCAAGCCTCTGGGAGGCTGAAAAAGCCCTCAAATGGGCTGAAAATAATTTTCCCCCTTCTTCTTTGTGGCATTCAAATACTGGAATACTGCTATCATATCACCCATAATTCTTCTTCTCTTTAGACTAGCCAAACCCAAATCCTGCAGCCGTTCTTCATATGTTTTAGTCTCCAGGCCTTTGATCATCTTAGTTGCTCTTCTCTGAACTTTTTCCATCTTTTTTGTAGCATGGTGATCAAAATTGATTGCAATATTCCAGGTGTGGCCTTACAAAGAATTTATGAAATGGTGTTAATACTTCACGTGATCTTGATTCTATGCCTTTGTTTATACAACCCAGGGTTGTATTAGCTTTTTTGGCGCCAGTGGCTGCACACTAAGGAAATATAATCCCTTCTGAAATCCATGTTAGGCAACTAATATGACATTCAAAATTTGAAGCTGCTAGTCTACTTCATTCTTTTCAATCTTGAAAGTTGTTGAATTTTATCCTTGGCTTTTTATTTGTCCAGTTATAATTCATTGTTTATCTCTGCCAGTCATTTAATATCTTATTCCTTATAAAAACTAGAATTTTTTGAAATAGAAAAAAGTCTTAAGTAAAACATTCATTTTAACTGCTACATTTCTTCCTAACCAAGAGAGTTTTAATTTGGGGAGGAAGGGCTATGTGAGTTGGAGCTGGATTTTTCATTCCTTCTCCCCCCCTGTTTTCAAGGTATCATATTTTTCCCATTTCTTTTCTTCCATTAAGTCTGTTTCAGAACTGTCTGCAAGATTGTGTTGTACATCTACCTCAAATGAGCTTTCTGTCACCACAGCACTTAATATTTATTATCTTGATTAGGATAGTGTTTTATATGAGGAAAAAAAAATGTGAGGTGGGTTTTTTTTTCATATAATGACAGATGAGAGAAAAAGAAATATTTAATAATGTGCATGTTTGTCTGAATGTCTTTAAATGAGCCAGTAATAGAAAAGACTGTCAGTGTTGAAATTAGCTGTTCTAAATTTGTGATTTTCAAATTTAATAGTAAAATGAAAGTAGTTATGGGGGGAGGGAACAGTGCCTTATTTAAAGGTAGGAGGTTTCCTGAATTCACCATCTGTAATTATAATTTGTGCTTGTCAGCAGAATACCACATGTTGTAATTTTCCTTTCTGCTGTGTCCTTGCATTCATTTCACATTAGCATCTACAAGTCAATCCCTCCCTTGTCCCAAGTACAAATTGTAATATCATGAAGCTGCTTTCAAGGGTAAGGAGGACGTGGGATGGATGGTCCCACACTGATAAAGGACAGGGTCGGTGCCCTTATCAGGTTCTGATTGGCAGGGAGCTTTGTAAGCAAAATTTTCTAACTTGCTTAAAAGACACTTTCAAGTCTCTGGGTTAATAATGTAAAATATAAATATTGAAGAACAGGCAGAATTCAGAAGATATTGGCGTGAAAGACTTGTAGGTGTGCCCAGATCTCCTTCCTAACTGTTACAAGCAAAGGCCTACCAATGGCTTCTGAACAGATTTTAGCAGTCTGATGGATATTGTATTCCTGGGAATGAGGGATTTAGACCAGTCTTTATTACGGGATCTTTGTAGCATTCAGCCATGAGGTGAGATCAGTTTGTCATATTCCTTCCAATTTCACAACTGATTGGCAAAGTAAACGTAATGGATCTGACTCTGTTTATACAGCTAAACCTCTTTTAAAGTTAGATGTGTGAAGCCAAGTGATTACCTACTGATTTCTAGGCCAATTTCAGAATGAGAGAGATGATTATATACCAGGATCAGAACTTGAATAAGCATCTTCTTTGTTGCCAACCCATCATGCATATATTTACCCTTGAAAACTAATTCTTGTTATAATAAAGAGGCTTTTCTTGGCACTGGCATCCCTAATCAAGATATGCTGTAGTAATATACCATATAGTGTTATGAATTCTATTAATAGGATTTTTTTAAATCTTTGATGCTCAATCAATCAAAACTTTATTATAACCATAGACAGCATAAGAAGGGTAGAATATGAGCCATAATTTTAAAAACTAAAAATATAAAATGAACAAAGTTTTTTTAAAAGTTATATTTAAAAAAATCTAAAATAAACCCTATAATATATGGCTAAATAAATCTTAGTTGCTCTTAAGAAGCTATAGGTGCCATAGGAAGTCATATAGATGAAAAATGAGGGTGAACACTCTTCAGGCTTGTGGCATCTAGTTTGGTTTGTTTTTATAAGAGATTTATAATGGGGCCCATCAGTAAGGTAAACATGCATTGCAAATTAAAGAAGAAGATATCTCTGGGGTTGTGTAATTGAGAATGGGCATCAGAGCCAAGCTCCAAAATCCACTTCCTTTTTCAGCAATAATTTTTAAGGAGGGAATTGTTGCTAATTTTAGAATATAGCAGATAACATCTTCTTTTGCCCAATTGTGGTTTAAGGTATTATGATGAACAAAATGGCTGACATTACAAAAGCACAGTCATTAATGTGAACTATTGCTTTGGTAATATAACAATGACACAGGCTGATGCCGCATCTGGAAGAGAAAAATAAAATAGAAATAAACTTTTGCACTAATTTCTATATCTATAAACTGACCATTGGGGGGCAATAGGTATAGACATAATTAGCAAAGAGGCTTAGTATTTATTAACACTTTTCCTTAGTTAAAAAAAGTTTCTGGTTTTCTATGTGACATGTTTCTGATTGGTTGGATTGGTATCCTCAGGATTTTCATCTCTTCCTTATTCTCAAAGTTCAGTTCTTTTTTTCTGTTCTGACTTTTAACTTGTGTGAGTCAGATACTTGCTCTGTCTTCACAACGGAGGAGAGCACTCTTGGCTGTAAGTATTGTAGACTAAATTAACTCAGGCTTTTCAATCAGCATATTATTTTCTAAAGAAGCCTCTTTTTTAAAAACTTTCATTCAAGCACCAGCCTGAAGAATACTTTCTTACAAACGTTGAAGTACAGGTAGTCCTCAAGTTATGACCACAATTGAGTCCAAGATTCATGTTGCTAAGCGAAACATTTGTTAAGTGAGTTTGCCTCATTTTACAACTTTTCTTGCCTCAATTGTGAAGTGAATCATTGGACTTGTTAAGTTAGTAATACGGCTGTTAAGTGAATCTGGATTCCCCATTGACGTTGCTTGTCAGAAGTTTGCAAAAGCTGATCACATGACCCCAGGACATTGCAACTGTCATAAATATGAGTCAGTTACCAAGCATCTGAATTTTGATCATATGACCATGGGGATGCTGCAATAGTCGTAAGTGTGAAAAATGGTCATAAGTTACTTTTTTCAGTGCCATGTAACTTTGAATGATCACTAAATGAACTGTTGTAAGTCGAGGACTACATGTACTCTGTCCTGTTTCTCTCCACATGCTTTCTTTCTACTTATACAAAATGCCATACACATGATATAGATTTATAGTTATATAATGCTATCTGCTATCCAATAAAAATACACCAGCAGTCACCATGGGCTTATTTGTGTCCATTGGAATACGAACGTAAGTATTAACACAATAATCCTCACCATGATACTGGGATTTTGGGAAACATATTGTACCTGATCCAATACTGTAAAGTTTTGGATTCATGAGACTAATAGCAATCTATCCTGAATGTAAATGCGATTTTAGTGACAGGAGATTGCTTAATCTTACTAACTATCATATGAGAAAAGAAATATAATCTGTCTCAGAATGGCAGAAAACTGGAATCTGGCAATAGGAACAGATGGTTCCTTCCCTTGCATCACCAAGTGCAGGGAGTTTCTTACAGCAAGCTCAGAACCATATAGGGACATAGCCAAGGAGTTGATTGGCGTTTTGGAAGATTAAACTGTTGTTGTTGTGGATGTTACGATAGCTATTTAATATCTTTGTATACCACTTCCCATTATTACAAATCTTGAAGGAGTCTATAATCAGCCATTAAAATATGAAGTACCATACAAATATGTGTTTTTTAAAAAAACCATACCAAACAACAACAATGAAAAGAAAGAATAAAAAGCCTTCTTACAGGGAGAAAGCCTGTAATGAAAAGGTAGAGCTTCACACAGAAAATAATGTCAGATGGAAGGTATTCCTACACAATAGTCTTTTTTCCATTTTTAACAGATATAATATTGGTTCTTTGCATGAATTTCATGACCAACTCATTTTGTAGATGTGTTCACAAGACACAGAAATTGGAAGATAGTAACTACAGCAGAACTAAGTAATAGTGCTCTGCAAAACAATTAAATATTTTCTTCAAAACAGAGCTAAATACCATTACTAAGAATCTGCAACTGTTGATAAGTACTTGTTCCTATTCCATTCAGTGAAATAGCAATAGCACTTAGCCTTATATAACGATTCATAGTGCTTTATTATAACCCTCTCTATGCGGTTTACAGAGTCAGTATATCAACAATCTAGATACTCGTGTTACCAACCTCAGAAGGATGGAAGGCTGACTCAACCTTGAGCTGGTCAGGATCGAACTGCTGGCAGTGGGCAAAATTAGCCTGCAATATTGCATTCTAACCACTCCACCACCACGTCTGTATGTACATACATATATAATATGAACACATTTATACAATTTACTGCTGCCATGTCCATCCTCATGAATCATAACTCATCAGGTTGGGGTTAACAGTCTGAACACCTTGTCCATAACTGTGAGCCAATTAAGATAGGCAAGATCAGAAAACAGGCACCTAAAGATTTGGAACACGCTTTAGTATAATGTGGCTGAATCTTGAAAGCCAGTCAAAGCCTCTCCACTTCAACTTATTTTTTACAAAATCAAAGGTGAATTGTTTTGAGTTTCTTTCTCACATCTTCTGCTTTCCCAGAATTCAAGTATCTTTTCTCTAATGGCTCAGCAGTCCTCCTTCTCTGAGTCAAACTTACATTTCATCATAGATAGGTGTAAATAGATCTCCCTCCTCCTAAACCTTTAGTGTTTTGAATATGGCTTGCTTGCTGTGATTTGTGATCTCTGATCTGATTAGAGACTTGATTTGCCTGTGGCTGCCAAGATCGTAGCTACTTTTTAAGGGTAGTGTTGTGGAAATCCCATGATAAAATCCTATTTTTCCAGTGAACTGCTTCTACATAACTTACTATATGTTGGGGGATATAGTAAGAAGATTATGCCATTCCTTCTGCAATGTACTCCTTTTTTATATTGTCCTATTAGTTGGGCTGAACAATAGTGACTGGTCCAAGGACATCAAGTGGAATCTGGGATTGTTCTGAGAGTTGACTTTGGGTCTCCCTTCCACATTACTGGCTATTTAACTGCCCAAGTTTACTGTTTTTGGGATTGAATTGTTTTAACTAGTTACCCATTTAGTTACCTGGATTCTACAGCCACTGTGTGATAAATTTGCAGCATCTACTACGAACTGACAGCTGATCAGAATTGACAATCAATAAGCAAGCAGAGATGTTTCAGCCAATCAGTATTCAATAATTATTTATTAAGAAAATGTATATATCCTCCCAACTTGTTTGCAGTGACTCCACACCGCTTATAGAAATAAAACCCCAAATTCAAAGCTATAAACCTCCACTCCTCTGGCGACAACAATTATTCAGTGGGTTGTATATCACCCTGGGCTCCCAGACCCAATGGCAAAACAAAGTGAAAGAGTATTAAGATGGAGGCCAATCTTATCTCTGCGGTGATTATGTTCCACAGGAAGGGAGCCACCACAGAGAAGGCCCTTCTTGGTTTCAATAGATGGACCTCCTTAAGAGAAGGGAAGTATATCTTATCCTGCTCTGGTGGGTAGGGTAGACATAGCTGGAAAGATGGTTCTTGAGTACCTGTGTCTCTCATACCACCACATCAGTTTTAAGGCGGGGGGGGACCCTTTCTTCTCCCATGAGCTGTTCAGAGCATCCAGTAGTGGGAGGTGCTTCAGTCTCTGAATGTCTAGGCTGGGCTTAATTTGTGGAATGCTCCTCCTCCTCCATGGAACTCCTCCCCAACATTCCCCAGTTTTGGCTCAGCCTCGTGGGAGATAGGCAGTGCTTGTGATTCTTCCTTGGCCGAAACAGGAAAAATTCTTTCCTTGCTAGCAGGTTTGAAAGTTAATCAGCTTGTCTTTAGAATCCTTTAGCCTTCTAATCGCATTGCGATCTCTCGATGTTGGCTCGCATTACAGAGATCGCTCGCATTACAGGAAAGTGCCAATTCGTGCCCCAAAGCAGTGGGAGGCTTAGGTGCTGCTCCGTGCCCCCTCCCCACAAACAATCTTTCTACCCCTGCCATTCCGACAGATTGCCGCAGAGTTTCTTTTACCTGAACAGCGGTGTGAGCTCTTTGCTCCCAACAGAGTCGTATCGCTTTCCTTCCCCCTCTGAACACCACTTGGGGTGGATTCAAACGCTTAGTGCCTTCCACCCTTCCCCGCCATTTAGCCTTACAGGAAAAGCCATTGGAGGCTATTCCTTCACACGGCGGGAGTTTGCTGCTGGGGAGCACGCCAAAAGATTAACGGCCAGAGGCCATCTTTTCTTGCTAGACCTTGTGGCCGCGTGCCTGTATTCCATTTCGTGCTGTGTGAGGTAACACTGTCCCGAGCAGAGGTTCCCTTCAGGAACACGGGCGTCTTGGGTTTTTTTCTACATTCGAGGCTATTCTTACAGTTAAATTGTTGGCTTATCCCTCACAGCCCAATCAACCCAGGGGCACAACAGCGAGCACCTAGGCCTGTGTCCACCTGTGTAGGGAAGCTGTTGAAGGCCTCTACCCTTATCAATCTGGGCCTTTAGGCGTTCTCAATTTGGCTGTTTGGTTTCTCAGCACTTAACATCGTGCCACTTAATTAATATTCATATACATATACATACACACACACACACACACACACACACACACACACACATATATATATATAAAATAATAATACAGTAATAATAATAACAATAACAATAATAATAATTTTCTCTTCGGTATAATATTTTAATATCAATAAAATATTATTACTGAGATACAACTCATTATAGATAGGTATTATTCAAAAAAAAAGAGGAAAGGGGGCAATAAAAACATCATCAGGGCAACCGGTTTGTCCTCAGATCAGGCCCCTGGGTGTGCCAACCGCCTTCACAGTATTGCATTGTATAACAAGCATACTGCAATTCCAACTTCAATCGAAATGGCAGACAGTAGCAGCTCTCAGACCTCATCCTTGAAGGTCAAAGCCAAATCTCAGCACAAACCTAAGCAGGCTAAAGGGAATTCTAAAACTTCAGAAAGGGATGCCATCAGGCGCTATAAAGCTTTACAAAAACAGATAGATAAGTGCACACAGGAGGCGCACAAGGTCTCACAGGACTTTCCCTCCTCCAGTCCAGGTCCGTCTACCTCTTCCCACCCTCCTCCTCCCCTAGATCTCTCCCTCTCATCCAGGTGCAGCTTGGCTCCCCAAGGCCAACAGGCCCAAGTACCTGCCCACAACTTTTCAGATCTCTCTTGTTTAAGGCAAAAAATATTGCACACCTAAACAAGTCAACCCTTTCTACTATTCCAACTCCTTCGGAAGAGGGACCAGAAGATCTAATTTTCAACCAACCAGTAGTCAAAGCAGAGGTGATCCCAGTTCCTCCCATGTTTTCGGACCTGGTACAGAAACAGTGGGCCTCTGCAGCGGTGTACCCAGCCCCCACTGGATATGACAGGAAATATTTCAGTTTGGCCCCTGATTTCTGAAAATTATTGAATACTCCCGAGGTAGATGAACCTATAGTGGGATTAGCGTCCTCCTCCATTCCCAGTGATGCGCTGGAGGCATTAAAGCCGGAGGAAAAACAGGCCGAGCTAGCCCTACGCAGAGCCCATCAGTCTGACGCGTCGGCCATCAGAGCAGCCATGGCCAGCTCTTTCTTCACCTGTTCTTCTCTCCGCCTCTTACGGGAACATGTCCCTAATTCCAACCTTAGAGCGCACCAAGATATTGCTAAATTTATAGCAGCTGCTGAATTCTCAGCTGACGCAACTTATCATGCAGTCAAGTTTTCAGCCAGGGCCATTACTTCACATGTCACAGTGTGACACTATGGTTAAAACATTGGCAAGCAGACTTTAAGCACAAATGCAAGCTGGCTTCATCCCCAATTGTGGGAGACAGATTGTTTGGCCCTTCCCTTGATCCGCTACTAATTGAAACCTGAAACAAAAAGAACATTCTTCCTTCCCTTTTTCGGAAGTCAGATTCTAGAAACCCTCAGTCCTTTCAGAGGGGATCCTTTCGGCCCTTTTACCAGGGATCCTTTTCACCCAGATACCAGAGACCCCCATCATTCAGACCAGGGCAGCAGCCAGACAGGTCCGACTTCGGGGATAGGAGCAGAAGGGGTGGTCAATCCAAAAGATCCTTTTGGGGAGCAGGAAACAGGTCCTTTCGGCGTCCAAGATAACTCCCTGGACCCGACCCCCATTGCGGATGCCTTAAATTATTTGCAGACCAATGGGACTCCTCAACCTCTGATTCCTGGGTCAGAGACACGATTAGATTTGGCCTTGCGCTGGAGTTTCAATCCACTCCGCCAGATTTTTTCATGTCATGCCCTCTCTCCAGAGACCCGGTTAAACGTAGTCTCGTGAAAATAGCTATCCAACATTTACTGGACATACGAGTCATCCAGCCAGTAGCCACCAACCAACAAGGGCGAGGTTTCTATTCACATCTTTTTGTTGTTCCCAAAAGTTCAGGGTGGAGAGCAATATTGGATCTGAAATGTCTCAACCGTTTCTTAGTATATCGCAAGTTTGACATGCACACCCTGCAATCTATCTTACTTGGCATCAGAAAGAGTGACGTCCTCACGTCCATAGACCTGACGGAGGCCTACCTACATATTGCTATTCGGTCTTCCCACTATAAATTTCTGAGATTCTGTTATAATAACCACCATTTTGAATATGTGGCCCTTCCTTTCAGACTAGCTTCTGCCCCCAGGACCTTCACGAAGGTTCTTGCAGCGCTAGCTGCTCATCTCCGTGATATCCCCATACGACTCCAGTGTTATCTTGATGACATCTTGATTTTGTCATCTTCCGCTCATCAAGCAGTCAAAGATACTCAGAACACATTACAATCCCTACAATAACACGGGTTCTCAATAAATTGGAAAAAGAGTCATTTAACACCATCGACTTGGTTAACCCATCTGGGGGCAGTCATGGATACGGTGGAAGGCAAAGTTTACCTGTCACCAGATCGACTAAATAGCATTCAGCAATTAGTCAAGGAGATCAGGGGTCTTAAGAGGGTGTCCCTAGCGGAACTATCAAAATTGTTAGGCAAGATGATCTCATGTATCTCTATCATCCCTTGGGCCCGGCTCCACACTAGATCCCTCCGATGGTTCCTGCTACCGTACCAGCGCTCCAGCCAAAGCAACTCCAAATACAAGGTCAAGGTACCATCAAAGGTCCTCATATCCTCTGGTGGACCAGACCAGTCATGAACAGAAGCTGCCTCTTCAAAGGGCCACACAGACTTACCATCACCACCAATGCAGCCTGTTTGGATGGGGAGTGCACGTTCAATCGTTCACAACCCAAGGCCACTGGTCCACCACAGAACAGTCATGCAGGCTGGAGCTTCGAGCAGTACACCTGGCTCTCCGCAGCGTCCTTCCACAGGTACACAATCAGCACATACTAATATTGACTGACAACGTAACAGCCAAAGCTCACATAAACATATGGGGGCACACAGTCGAAACATCTCATGCGAGAAGCGGAGCGCTTGTGTCGTTGGGCGGAGAGCAACCTACTTTCCATCAGAACAGAGTACCTTTTGGGTCTGTCAAATACACAGGCAGACTGGCTGAGCAGGGCCACGATCGATCAATTGGAGTGATGCCTCCATCCGACCCTGTTTCAAGAGGCGGTCAGGACATTTCAACAGCCAGTGGTGGACCTGTTCGCTTTCCCCCTCAACGCTCAGCTCCTGAGATTTTTTCCAGGTAGGGAGGGAGCAGAGAACTTCAATTCGCTCCACTGTCGTTGGCCCCCAGGACTTCTGTATGCATTCCCGCCATTTCCACTGGTTCCCCAGGTCATCCAGAAACTGCTAGACGAGAGGGCAGAACTACTTCTAGTAGCTCCTTACTGGCTCAGATGGCCGTGGTTTGCAGGCCTCCGTAGTCTATCCGTATCAGCACCATGGAGAATTCTGCCAGCCAGGGTCTCGCTAACCCAGGGACCCCTTCAACATCTGGACCCTCAATGGTTGCACCTAACCGTCTGGAGGTTGAGTGGAGTCTGAAGAGCAAAAAGTTTTCCAACAGAGTTATCACCACTATCCAAGCCACCAGACGCCCCTCAACAACTCGCATTTACAATGCCACATGGTCCAGTGTCTGCAAATGGTGTACCAAGTCTCAAATTGATCCCATCTCTCCATCTGTGGCTCATATCCTAGAGTTCTTGCAAGAGGGACTTGACAAGAGATTATCACCTAATAAGTTGAAAAGACAGGTGGCGGCCTTGGTGTCAGTTCTCACTTGTGAAGGTCTACTATCTCTTTCCCATCATCCTTCGAGGAGTTTCCTTCGAGGAGCCACAAATTTACTCCCTCCAGCAGTACATCGTTATCCCACCTGGGACCTTAACAAGGTCCTCGTCGCACTCACTAAGGGCCCTTTCGAACCCTTGAAATTGTCAAGTCTCCAATTTCTGATGTATAAAGTAGTTTTCCTTGTAGCGATCACTTCTGCTCGTCATATTTCGGAGATTGCAGCTTTGTCTATCAGACAAGATCTTTGTGTTTTCCATTCTGACCGGGTGGTCCTTCGTCCTGATCCTACGTTGATACCCAAAATTAACTCAGTTTTTCATAGGGCACAAGAGCTGATATTTCCTAATTTTTGTCCCAGACCATCCCAAGGGTTGGAACTACAATGGCATAGGCTTGATGTGAGGCGAGCATTGCAAATATATATCAACTGCACAGCGGCTTTCAGAAAAATGGAAGCCTTATTTGTGTCTTTTCAGCCCAACACTCAGGGATGCAAGGTCTCACCTTCTACAATAGGCCGTTGGCTACGGGCCACGATAGCGAAAACGTATCAGACTGAATCCCTGCAGGTGCCCAGGAGCATAACAGCTCATTCAACAAGGAGCGCTGCAACATTGGCAGCGTGGGCCACATAGGCACCAATAACTGAAATTTGTCGAGCCGCAACCTGGGCCTCTCCATTGCCATTCATTAGGCATTATAAAATAGATGTGTTTGCATCCGCTGAGGCCTCCTTTGGCAGAAGAGTTCTGCAACGGATCCACAGGGACCAGGAGGAGATTCCAGGCCAGACGGAGTCCCTCCCATAGGATAGGCCAAGCTTTGGTATGTCCCACTACTGGATGCTCTGAACAGCTCATGGGAGAAAGGGCATTGGTACTTACCTGACACGCCTGTTCTTTTTGAGCTGTGAAGAGCATCCAGCCCCACCCTTTCCCATCTGGTGGGGTCCTGTTTCGGCCAACGAATTGTTAGGGCATTGAGGACAAGGGCGTTTATTTCTCTCATCTTTGCCAAAACTGGGGAACGCTGGGGAGGAGTCCCGTGGAGGAGGAGGAGCGTTCCACAAATTAAGCCCAGCCTAGCCATGCAGAGACTGAAGCACCTCCCACTCCTGGATGCTCTTCACAGCTCAAAGAGAACGGGCGTGTCAGGTAAGTACCAACGCCCTTTCCCTCCTACTAAGATAAACTAAAATTGAAAGTGATTCATCTGCTTATGGTGGTATATCACTTGGCAAACCATTCCAGATATTGTCCCCTATATCCAGTCCTGCTAACCTGTCATTATGCTTGCAGACCAAGAATAAGGGCAGTCAGCAAGAAAACTATGTCAGCATGAAATCTGCTGTCCCAATTGCCAGTCCCTTTCCTATCTCCCCCGTGCAAGTTCCGACTTATTGCCAATGATGCCGTCCTGATTATGCATGATAAGCAAAATGATTGGTTGATTCCTCTGACTTGGCAGTCCTCCCTCTTCTGCATGTCATTACCCATTGGCAGAAATACCCATCAGTCACATTGCTGCAGCTGGAATGGGATGGATCGGGCTGCAGGGCTCTCTGTCCATCACCTCCAAGTTTCTTTCTGTGCTGTTCTTTCTCTTCCTCCTCCACCCCCTTCTCTTGTAATCCACATTGAATGTAAATGTAAAAAAAAAAAACCTCCATGTAAATCAAAACCACAAAGGGAACTGAGTCACAGGCAGCGCTTACTTAGGATTTCTCTCTTCTACTTTTCTTTAGGTAGGCAACAGCTGCCAACTTCTAGACCTCTCCATGCTCTGGGTGGTTGGGAACACTGGCATTTCCATAATTTGCAGTTTCTGCCTTGCACTAAACTGGCATAGTTTATAGGTATAATACTACTGGCCGAGCAGGGGTTTTTTTTGTGGTTGCATATTTTTGAGAAACCAGTGGCTTGATGCTGTTGCATGCAGCTCTTTTGGAAGGCAGTACAGGTAATCATTGACTTACAACAATTCACTTAGTGACTATTACAATGCCACTGAAAAAAATGACTTACAACCAGTTGTCACACTTATGACTGTTGCAGCATCTCCATGGTCATGCGATTTACATTCGGATGCTTGACGACTGACTCATATTCATGACAGTTGCATTGTCCTGTGTTGATCATCTTGTTTGATGTTCTGACAAGGAAAGTCAATGGGGAAACCAGATTTACTTAACAACCGTGTTACTAATTTAGCAACTGCAGTGGTGCACTTAGCAAATAGGGCAAGAAAAGTCATAAAATAGGGCAAAAGGCATTTAACAAATTTCTCACTTAGCAACATACATTGTGGGTTCACTTGTGGTCTTAAGTTGAGGACTATCTGCAGTGGAATAGCAGGAGGAGGAATACCAGGAGGACCAGGGAGAAATAGCTGTTAATATTGATTAGTTAATATTATAATTAATAAACTAATCAAGGAGAGAAGCAACCTAGAACTAAGGAAAAATTTCTTGACAATTAGAACAATTAATCAGTGGAATAACTTCACTCCAGAAGTTGTAGATGCTCCAACGCTGGAAGTTTTTAAGAAGAGATTGGACAACAATTTGTCTGAAATGGTGCCTGAGCAGGGGAGTGGGTTGGACTAGAAGTCCTCCAAGGTCCCTTCAACTCTGTTATTTTGTTAATATGCACCCATCAGCCCAATAGGCACTGCTCTGATACCATCCTTGACTTGGCACCCGGTTTTGCCTTCAACATAATGAGTAATAAAACACAACAGGTGTTACCCACCTTGCTGCTGCCACCAGATACTGTTGATTAAAAGAGGAAAATGCTACCTTAAGACTGAATGTAAGGAGATCTAAGAAAGGCTGAGATATGTCTTGCATGTGGGCTGGGAGCCCGGACAACACTGTGGGATTATGGCAGGAAAAATAAGCTGTTGGGGACTGTTAATGTTGCATTTCGGTATAGATTGAAGGAGAAGAAAAGAAGAGAATAGATGAATAAAGGTGATGCTGAAGATGCTGGCTTTATGGAAAGCCAAACCTTATTCTTCCCAAATTATTCAAACTGGGTCCAGGGATCGAATGCCCTGTAAGTTAATCTTGCCTTTACCTGGATTTTACCTCATATGTATCTCTACACTATTGCTAGCCCTTCTTTGCTCTGCGTGCATTTACGTTTTGTAGGAGATGCCAGGCACAAGGGTTAGGATTTGCGCCTTTAACTCGGTAGTTAAGCTTTGTGCCTGCTGTGTCTCCCCCCCCCTTCCCCCCCCCCCCACTCTGCTCTTCGTTGCCATTCCCATAGCTGAACTTGGGAAGACCCATCTTTCTCCTCCTGAGTGAACAAGACATTAGTCCTTAGCTGACGTGCTATTTTTGTGAAGATGCTGTTTGTGTGAGGTAGGTGACGAGCTGGCACGGGTGGATCAGGTGGCTTCTCTAACCGAAGGGCTTGGCTTGCACATCCACTCACATGAAGAAAAACGCACACACACACACACACACACACAGACAGACATTTGAAAACCTTTGCTTCTCTAGTGACAGACAATTTCTCTTCTGCTGCTTTTTGTCTTTGCTAAGGAAAAAAGGAAAAGGCAGACGGAAATAGAAGGGAAGAGACAACAGCTCGAGGACCAGATTCTTCAGCTGCAGCATTTCAAGGTAAGGGCTGATCCTGGATTGACCAGAGCTGTATGTTTTGAGACATGCAAATCACACATTTGGGTAGCTGGGAAGAACCTGTTCCAACATGAAGCAGCCTGCGTTGCCGGAGTCTGTCCGCTCCAGCTAATCAAATCCTTACCGGGTCTCTCTCCTGTGTGTGATTCTCTGTTAAAATACCATGTTATTGAAAAGGATGGAGCAGAATAGATGATGGAAGGGGGAGGGCATTTACAGCAGGCACCAGAATTTGGCTACCGGTTTAGCAATTCACAACATATCCTTTGAATTGGAACGGATGTGGATTTGGGTGTGTTCACTGCATTGCTTAAATGGTTCTTTTCCCAGCTAGGCAAACACGGAGGCTGCTTTTGTGTGCTTAATTATGGGAGTACTTGATCTCTATGGTTGTGTAATGGGGTCTCTGTATGTGTGCAGGTGTGCCTAAAACTGCAGAGCTATTCAAGGGGTATATGCAGTCCATACAGTGAAGATTGGACATAATCTGCATTTGTAAATTAAAGGGATTCCCAATTGAAAACTTGAGATTACATGCAAAGAACTGTCTATTGATACTGTAGATACTGTAAAATGTTGTATATAGGTACATTGTAGGACAGATTAAACCAGGACTACCCTATCTGAGCTACAGAATGTTGGGCTATCCATCTAGTGATTGTCTGGAATTTTGCAGCCCTAGTACAAATTGATGTATTTATCTATAGATGTAACTAGTTTGTATTTACTGATTTGGATACTGCTGAAAGTCAGATGCATCTTGAATAAGATCACCATCCATGGAAGTGCAACTGATTTTCAAGCAGGACGTTCCAGATTTACACTCCAATACCTTATATGGAAAGGAATAGAGGGCAGTTTAAAACAAAGATTCTTCTCAAAGAGCTGGCTGCCCCCTTTGGAGAGTTTTAGATGTTTCTAATCACCTTTTATTCTACAAATCTTTCTCTTCTAAACAAATTGTTCCTAATATGACAGTTTGAAATCCTTGATATTTTAGCCTGGTCAGTGCCTGCAGGATAGATTTTCATTAGTACTTCTGAGCTTTTCCACCGAAGCAGAGGAGATGACTAATGGATTAGATTACATGTACACCTAGGTATAGTGGAGCACTTGTACCATTGATGCCTTGCATTCTACAGTCCGGTTATTGGGCATTATCCTACCCCCCACAGTGTGAGGCTACGCAATACAGATAACTTTCCCCTGTGTATTTTTATGCAAAGAGTGTTATAATTCTGAGTCTGTGGGAGTGGGATAAGTGTCAAAATAAAGTAGCTGGAAATTGTTGGAAATAATGGCCACTTGTTGTACTTCAGCCTAGAGGTGCTGAGACAACATTTGGAATTTCTGGGCCTTTTCTACTTTTTCCTTGGAAACATACCTTCTTTGAATGGTATTCTCCCCCCCCATCCCCCATGTATTCTTATCTTGGGGGCAGCACCTAATTTTTCCCCTCCTCCCCCATGTCATTCTATCTGAGGGACTGTGAAGTGCTCAAAATGGTGTGATGCTGTGGCCTCCCAGCACAGTTGCTGCTTCTGCCACTTGCATTGGTATTTCTTCAAGCAGCTGGGGTACTACTGCTCATGCAGGTTCACAGGGGTTGAGACAAGCCATGTGTTTCGTCAATAAAACTTCTTGTCACCAAGGGGGAATTATGTTCTTGTTTGGAGATTGAAGCCACCTGTGCTAGACCTTTTAAAAGATCAGGTCACGTTTTAATAGGAAAAGCCGTGTTGAATGCTTGTTTAAAGAACAACCGTCCCTAATTGTTAACCTCCAGATATGTTGGACTTGATTTCCAGAATCCAACAGCCTGGTTGGAGGAGGCTGATGTAGACATGAATCAAAAAAGAGAATAGATTAAAATGCTTTTATTTATTTGTTTTCCAAGTCAACCAGGTGGTGGCTGACTTTGAAAGCTCTTATTCAAGGACAGCACAAACTTCAGGAAACTTTTTTAACTCTTAGCTAACAAAGATCAGTGTTGGGCTGTACGCTGCTCCAGATTCAAAGTTTTGCTTTTTTTTTTTAAAGTGCTTTTGAGCATACAGATGCTCATCTCCATTTAAAGCACCTACATCCAGGATGGTGTGGCTGTTCCTGAGTAAAGGAACATTGGGTTTAAGGGGTTGGCAGACTAGGTGCATAACCACACAGACACTCTAAAATCCCTTTCTGTTTTTAAGACCAAAAAACTTTGCAGTCATGATGTGCTTGGCCTGTTGGTAATTGGACCAATACCCAATTCTTGCAGCATAATCCTGCCTCTGAGGATTAGAAATGCTTGAAAGTGACTTGAGGAAGGTATAGAATTCCCTAACTGGTACCTTCCAGATGTACCGGACTTCAAGGCTTGTAAATTTCTAATCCAAATGACCAAAGGCAATGTGAGGTAAGGAATTACATCACATAAAAAAATGAGGGAAAATTCATTTACATAATTCTCTGCCACAACTACTAAATTAGAGTGTATAGAGTTGTTTCTGAAACAGCGCAAAAGTTTACAAAGGTAGTTTATCAAAGCTGGCAGTGAGCTACTTCACTGCTCATCCTTAAGTAATAATTCTCCCTTGAAATTTAAGTTCTAAAAATTTGACAGGCACAGTGGGAATACTTGTACCTATATGTTTATGGTCCTATTTATTAGCGATTTACTCCCTTTAAAAATTAAAACGGAGTCAGATACCTCAGCTAGTTCTGGATCTCTGTGGATGCTGATATAATATCGAACGTTTATATGTTGGGTACATCATCTCTATCCATCTTTCATAGTGCAGAATCGAAGAGGTATCACCTGGTATCCTACTTTCCATCTCTATTTTGCTGCTTTAACCAAAGGCCTCTGGGATTGTTCAGAATTGTTTCCAGCATCTCTGGAAGTGTAGATACAGATAGCTATATAAATAATACAAAACCTTTATTTTAATCCATTTATACCACCCAACGCCTAATGACTCTGGAAAAAATTCTTGTCTTTTTCTCCCTGCTTTTTCTTGCCTTTTACCTCAGTTTGTCACCAATCAGTTTTGATATTTGCTGATGTTTAAATAAGTCTCAAGCAATGTTTCATAAAGTAATAGGGTTGGAAATGACTTTGGTGGTCTTCTAATTCAACCCCCATGCCCAGAACAGGATTCCTGCTATTATCCCAGATAAATGGTTATCCAATCTTTTCCAGTGGTGGAAGCACCCTTGATATGATGTGGCAGACAGTTCTACTAATTGTGTTCACAGTCAAAAAATTCTTCCTTATTTCAAATTTGGATTTCTCTCTGTAAAGCTTTCTCAGGTTTTTAATCTTTAACCCACTGTTTTTTAATCTTACCCTTGGATGGTACAGAAAATAAATCTTCTGCCTTTGACATCCCTTCATGTATTGGAAGATTGCTGTCATATTTCCTTTCAGCCTTCTCTTCTTTTAGCAATAGCACTTGGACTTATATACCACAGTGGTTTACAGCCGTCTCTAAGCGATGTACAGAGTCAGCATATTGCCCCCAACCATCTGGGTCTTCATTTTAACGACCTTAGGATGAAAGGCTGAATCAACCTTGAGCTGGTGAGAATCAAACTGCTGGCTGTGGGCAAAGTTAGCCTGTAATACTGCATTCTAGCCAGTGTGCCACCTTTAGACTAAACATATCAAGGCTTTTTAGACTAAACATACCAAGTTCCTTTAACCATTCTTGGTATGATTTGGCTTTCAAGCCCCTTTCCTTCTTTATTCTTCTTCTTTGCATGCTTCCCTGTTCCTCGGTGTTCTTTTTTGTATTATGTTTTGTATTGTACCATAGGATACGGTATTCTAGGTGTGGGGCTGCCCAATGCCACTTAAGACTGTTACTTCCTGTTATCTTGACACTTGGTTGATGCAGTCCCAATGTTCTGACCCAGTGGAATTCCCCGAGAGCAAACACAGATAAACTCAGACTTTCTCAGCTTTAATATCCAAATAAACCTCTTTGTAGATAACAGATGGCTTGCAGCCAATTAGTCCAATTACAAAAACCTTGGCAGAAATCTTCCAATAAATCAGAGTCTGTAATCACCACACTAAGTCCTTCAAATTTTTGCCTTTTGCAAAGGCAAAAGCCATTTGAAACCAGGCTTATATTCCATAGAGGCGGGGGGGGCATTACATTGCATCCTTACTCCCGAGTCGTCTGTGCAGCTTCAGCTGTTCTCTTCTACGAATCATCCTGCGCTCACGTGCACTTAGCACAGGCTCTTCTGAAACCTCCTCATCACTGCTGCCAGCCCCCACCATCCCTGAAGGCAGCAGTCCACTCCCTGATGATCCGGGCCCCTCCTCTGAGTCCTTGCTCTCCTCTACTGTCTGCACCTGCTGCCGGCTAACCACAACACCCAAGCTGTATTGGATTACTTCTCTCTTTATTGGGACACTGTGTGAAACGCTTTCTCTAGAGGTCTGTAAGTTTTCTGGGGGGGAATGCCTTAAACTGATCGCATTGCTTCACTGACAGCACAGTAAACTTGGTCCTCCAAATTACATCTGCTAGCCTAAAGCTGCTGTTTTTTTCTGGAATAATGTCTTCCTTTCAATGTTGGGTTCTTTTTGAGGCATTCTTCTGCCTTGTCCAAACTGACCTTTCTTGAGTCTCTGTGTGGCCTGATCAGTGGTGGTATTCTACCAGTTTAGCCCGATTTTGCCGAGCCGGTAGCGGCGATGAGCAGCAGAGACTGAACCAGTTCTCTCTGACACTCTATATTGGGCCCACCCGCCCACCTGGGCTCCCATATGTCCTGCTTTTGAAGCACAGCTGCTTTGCGCGGCGCAGCGCAGCAGCTGCTGAAGCATCAGGGAGAGTGCAGGATTGCTGGAGGTGAGTCAAAACGCCTCTGTGCCCGCACAAAGTGCGAATTTGACACGTGCACGCACACAAAGTGTGCACATGCGTGCAAAGCGCGGTCACCAAGCCACGCCCACTGAATTGGTGGTAAAAATATTTGAAACACACCACTGGGCCTGATTGGCCTTCAGTCCCTCCAGTAACACAATGAGTTAAGACTTGGTCCAATGGAGTTGGAGTCCTCCTCAGGCAGAAACACAAATACGGCACAAACTTTCCTGGTCACCAAAGTAGATGGAGGGGGTTACCTCCTTATCTGTGTCTTTTCCTCGCCCGGGAAGACAAAATTTTAAAGTCTCCTATATAATGAGGGAAGGAGAAGGGAGGGAAAGAAAAAGAGGCAGAAAATGGATTTAAGTTTTCATATGCTGTTAGTCTTTTGGTTCTTTTGCTTAGGGCTCTGTGCACACTGTGCATACTTTTTTGGAAGCTGAGTTAAATGTTATATATTTGCTTTAGTGTGAATGTAGCAGTTGACTAACAATGAGCTGGGTGCAAAACATACAAGAGTTTCCCCATATGAATTTTCCAACAAAAGAGTTATGGACTCAACAAGGGACCAGGATAAAATTCTTAGCATCTAGAGCAGGGGTCCCCAACCACCGGGCCCCGGATCAGTACTGGGCCGTGGATCATTTTGTACCGGGCCGCAAAGAATGAATAATCGTGATTAAAATATATATAAAAATATGTTTTTGCTTCCGGGTGTCTTATTCTGAAAGACAACCACTTCCACCCTCGCCAACTTCCACGCTTGACTCTTTGGCGCGTATTTATCCTGCATCAGCAATGCAAGCTAGCCCTCACAAAATGAGCCTGAAACAGAGTTCACTGGAGAGTTTTTTTGGAAAGGGTAAGTTACGGGTTCATCGCTTATTTATTTACTGTTATTAGAACCTTCACGCCCCTACCCGGTCCTTGAAAAAGTGTTTCTGCGTGAAACTGGTCCCTGGTACAAAAAAGGTTGGGGACCACTGATCTAGAGCATCCCAAACCATCGCTAGGAATCAGAGCCCGCATATCATGGATATTCATTAGGAATAGCATCTTAATGGAGAGCATTTGGGGTTTTTAGGTTACAACATAGCATAAGATTTTGGAAATAGCAATGATATTGAGATTAGAAAATCTCATGCTTGAAGATGGGAAAGAATAAAGTTTTTTTAGCAGGTAAAAAATAAAAGTTTTTAATTTGAAACTGGACGTTTAGGAGGTTTTGCTTATGCCACATCTAAAGAAAGTCTGGAAGTTTAAAAAGGATGTATTAAAGTCTGAAATAATTCTGAAGTTGAACTTGTCAAACGACAAATTGATTCAAAATTCTGCTTCAGGAAAGGAGACATGCGACAAGCTAAAGCATATGAAAACATGCTCAGGTATGAACAGTAACCAGAGAACTCATAAATCTGAAATTATAAGGGATTAGAAATTTAAAACATCATCTGTCACATTATCTCTTTGTTCATAAGATACTAAAAGAACAAACAATGTGACCCCTTCTGAAAATTTCAAGGAACTGCTTTAAGTTCTCTACCAGAAAAGTATGAATGGAGTCCATCAGAGTTCATTATAGTGGAGTTATACCAACATGATGTGAACAATGCAACTAGGAATTCTCTAAAACAAATAAAGGGAGAAATGTAACCTATCATTAATGTATTAGAAAGAGACATATCAAAACAGAATGAAGACTGCACAGAACTAAAGCCTGTACAACACACACAGAGGGATAATAAGTCTAAATGTCTTAAAAGAAAAGGCCTGCATAGGGATTGAGGTACAGGCAAGAAAAGTTAATTTAGCAAATGGAATGTTGATATATGGAAAGGGCAGTATTGAATTGAAATGTCTGATAAATCATAAAGCAAGCAAGAATGGAATGTTTCAAGAAACATATACCTGAATTGGACACAGATTATATATATTAAACAAAATGTTTGTAAAATTATGCTTAAAATAAACTTTGCATTGTTACAAAAGACCATCAAGTAATATTGAAAGCACAATAAAGCTAATTTGCTGGAAATTATACAGCCTAAGGCAAGCAGAGTAATGGATGCATGCATAAGCATCATTCTGCAAAATGACATTTGGGCACTGAGATGAGGTTCTTATTAAGAAAATAAAAGCTGAGAGCTTAAAAATTGAATTGAATATTTGTCCTTTTGAGAAACAAAGAAAATCCACATGTGATTTTGTTTAAAAAACAAAAGGAAAAAGGAAATTTTTTTCTAACTTAAAATAAATCAGCCAGATATTGGAACCTGTTTTTTAAAGATGTTTGTAGTCCAATGTCAGTCAGAACCATTTTCCAACAGTTTTTACCAACAAAAGATTCAAACAAAACTTCATATGAGTTATGAAACCTATTTAAATTCAAAGTTTATGCATCAGTCCCTTTTTAAAAAGGAATAAATAACATTGGAGAATGTAAGAATAATGCTGGGCTGATGAATTGAACAAAAGTTTATAACATTTTGAACCTAAAACCTGGAAAAGTAACCATTGCTGTGTTGCTCATTTTAATGAAGAAGGTATAACTCACAATGAACTAAACTATTTAGATACTAACGCAGTCAGCCCAAGCTTGTCAATAGCATTTGGATCTACTCTGGATACTCAAAAAAGAAAGCAAAATATAACAAAAATTACACAGTCATGCACTACAATCACTACTGAACATGACTGAATGCAGAGAAGAATGAAAAAGATGGAAAGAGGCTTGGAAGCCAAATCATACCAAGAGTGGTTAAGTGTAAATTTTCTGTACGTGGCATATTAGCAGCTGGGCCATGCAAACAAGTAAAACCCCATCCACGGGATGCAGGCAATCCCCCACCGGTCCACAAAAAAACCTTTCTCCATGGAACCAGTCCCTGATGCCCCAAAGTTGGGGGGCCACTGAGCTAACCACAGAAATGTAGGGAAACTGAAGCATGAGTAAGTGGGTTTTCAGAATTAAGCATGATTCTGATGAAATGTAGGATGCCATAAATCTAGATTAGTAGCGAAGCACTACAGTACACACAAAGATATAGTGAGGATTACAATGAAGTTTTTATGCTGGTGGTTTGACATGCAAATTTACAGATAACAAAGTTGGAAGGGACCTTGTAGGTCATCTAATCCAACCCCGCACCCAAGCAGGAATCTGACAGATGACAGTCCAGTCTCCTCTTGAAAGCTTCCAGTGATGAAGCTCCCACAACTTCTGAAGGCAAACTGTTCCATTGGTTGATTGTTCTCACTGTCAGAAAATTCCTCGTTATTTCTAGGTTGAATGATCTCTCCTTGATCAGTTTCCATCCATTATTCCTTGTTTGGTCTTCAGGTACTTTGGAAAATACAAGAGTTCTACTAATTCTACTAAGTGTAGCAGCATCTAAGAAAATACATGTGAAAGACCTTTCTGCATGTGATCTGAAAAAGGATATTTTCATACACCAACCACCAGGTTTTGTAAAGTCAGGGGAAGAAACTGTAAATTACAAAAATCTATATATGGACTAAAGCAAGCATTCAATGCATAGACTGATAAACAAAATCAAGTTTAGTGAAACAAAGGCTTTAACCAGGGAAATACTGATTGATGTTCATATATAAGAATCAAAAATGGAAGATGAATGTACAGTACAATCTTTGTTATGCTGGTGTTTGAATTATACAATATGTTTAGAGTACAAAAGTGATATATATTTTTGAGACAGTGACAATGTAAATAAAGAAGTAAAACAACTTGGGAATATTAACCTCTATCTTGGAACTGAAATAAAAAGATCAAAGTGGAGGGTTGCTTAGTCAAACCAAACAATAATAGATCTAGTAAAGTTTCTAGACCTTCGTGAGGCAAAGCAGTCATGGTAAGCCCTTCAAGGTAGGCCAGGTCGCAAAAACACATCACAAAGATTTCAAGAATTATATTTTATTGTTGCGGGGCATAATAATAACATCTTAAAAATCTTGAAACTTAAAAGTTTCTCTCTGTCCCATTTTATACAAAACAAAATCAAGGTGAGGTTATTTTGAATTTCTTTCTCACACTTCCTTCTATCGCTGGGTTGTATAATCTCGTGTTAAGTCCCTCCTTAACAGCTCATTCCTTCCTTTCCCCATAATGGCTGTTTCATACCTTCTCCAAGGTCAACTCTGTTTGTCTTTACACCCATGCAAGTTCAGTAGCTAAATAAAGAGAAAAACTAAACTTAAATTGGCAAATAATATGGGGGGGGGTGATAATATGGGGGAGTTGGGGGATAATATGGGGGATTTGGAAAAAAAGCTGATATATTGCAACTGTGAGAAGCTCTGACCTGACCAGTGCAATTGGACTACTAATTAGAAATATTAGAAAGAATAGTGTGGCAATATAAGAGGACTAGATAGTAAACTAGATGCTGCAAAGGAATTATGGATTTTAATTTAAAACTGCCTATGACTAATAATCTAGAATATATGGAATATGCAGGTTTGAACTGGATTGGAAATAAATCTGATCGGAAATCAACAGTAGAACAGATATTCTTTAATCCAGGCATGAGGAACCAAGACGTTTTTATGACTTGTGGACTTCAACTTCCAGAATTCCTGAACCAGCCATGCTGGCTTAGGAATTCTGGATGCTGAAGTCCACAAATCCTAAAGGAGCCATACCTCCCAATCTTTGCTGAGTTTAATTCTTTATCTGGTGTGGTGAGAAGCCAAACTCTCTCATCTAGAGCAAGGCTCTCCAACCTTGGCAACTTTAAGACTTGTGGATTTCAGCTCCCAGAATTCCTCAGCAAAACTGGCTGAGGAACTCTGGGAGAGGAAGTCCACAAGTCTTAAAGTTGCCAAGTTTGGAGACCCCTGATCTAGAGATGCTGAATACTGCCCTGTGGTCAGACTACAAAAATTTTAAAAAACACTGAATTTATTTTATGAAATTTCCTTTATTGTTCCTCATCTACAGACAGAACTCTCATCCAAACTAAACTACTTGCTTTATTAAAGAGACAAAAAGTATTTAAGAACTCCTAAAGAGGAGCTGCCTTGATTCTCTTCCTCCCAACCAAACTATCTAAACTTGTCTCTGGGTTCTCTGGAGTACAGCCCCTCCCTTTTAGGAATCTAGGCTGCATTCCACCACAACCGTGGAAGAAGCATGCAAGGCACATACATGGTTGCACAAACTATTGCTACACTTGAAAATAAAAAGAATCAAACACTAAGATTCAGAGTATGAAGTAATACACAGCAGTTTACTCATCGTATTGCACAATTTGGTCAAAAGGTAAGGTGGGAAAAGAAGTTGGAATGCTTCATCTACACCATTTTTTTTTTCATGATGCAGAATAGAGAAAGTATAACCTGGTGTCCTACTTTTCATCCCTGTTTTGCAGTTTTGCAGTGTACGTACAAAAGCATAAAGCTGCAGTAACCAAAGGCTACTCCCTTTGGGATTAATTACCCACAATATTGTTTCTAGTGACTCTGGAAATCTTTAGATATAGCTAGATATACAGGTAATGTGAATTTTCCCCTGTTCTTTGTGGTTTTTGTTTTGTTTTGTTTTTTCTCTCTTTGCTTTGGACTAGGAATATGCAGGATGCAAACTAAATTGAAAATTAGAGACAATACTTTTTAAACATACTTTATGCAGACTGTATAGTAATACTTGATTAAGCCCAAAATTTCTGTTGCTAATTGAGAGAATTGTTAAGTGAGTTTTGCCCTGTTTTATGATCTTTTTTTGTCACCGTTATTAAGTGAATCACTGCAGTTTTAAGTTAATAACACAGTTGTTAAGTGAACCTAGCTTCCCCATTGACTTTGCTTGTTAGGAGGTTGCAAAAATTGATCACGTGATCCCTGGGACACTGCAACTGTCATAAATATGATTCAGTTGCCAAGCATCTGAATTTTAATCATTTGATCATGGAGATGCTTCAGCAATCATAAATGTGAAAAATAGTCATAAGTCACTCTTCTTAATGCTGTTGTCACTTTGAATGGTCACTAAATGAACTGTTATAAGTTAAAGACTACCCGTTGTGCATAGAGAACTAATTTTAAGGGTGGCTTGGTTGTTTAACCGATGAAGTCATCAAACTAAATAAAACCCATGTGATGCTGACATCACCAGGTCATGACCCTAACCAGATATGATGACCTTAAACCAACCATGTCCTCTTGGACTCTTAAGTTCATGGCCACAATCAGATATGTATTGAAGCTAATCCCATCAAGAAAAGGGTGACAGTCAAGTCAATCCATGATTAGCTGAAGCCCAAACTCATCTAATCCCATATAAATTCAAGTCAAAACTTTATAAAATAAAAAATGAACAGAACCCTAAGATGGATTGTATTTTGGAAGCAAACCCTATTTGTGCATTGTGAAATAAATAATAGGCTAATGGTGCTTTAATAGGGGGGAATTCTTAAAATCAGCAGGTTAAATGCAGGATAAGGATCACTTTATAAACCCACAGTCTGTATTGCCTCTCCCCTTTTCTAAAAGATGTTATTTCCACAAGAGTTTTTAAAATCTTTCCCTTGAATGGAGGAGAATTTTTTTAACCATACCAGCCCTAATGTGATGCTTAGTTTAATTTTGCCCCAATCCATTTATGCTTTGTAAAAAGGTAAAATTTGCAAATTTCAACCTAAAAAAAGCACACACACATGTACCTATACACATTTGCAAATTTAACTGGTAATACAAATTCACACATACCTGTAAGTCTTTTGAAGCATGGCTTTAATATAAGTTTTATTCCTTCCTCCAGCACACTAGGAGCATTTAACCAGTAAAGCAAAGACTCACACATACACCCCTTCCAACCTAGCAACAAGCAGTGATATTCCTTATCCAGACATATCAGAACTAAAATTCTAAGCGTGTGCAAAATAGGTCATGTGACCAATTGGCAAGGGGCATAGTAGGGTGGAAGTAGTATGTTCGGATGTCTAGGCAGATGATGCATGGAAATTCATCAGTTAAAGTCCATTTTGCTTTTGAAAAATAAAGGTCCACTGTCTGAAGTATTTCTATTTTACAAAATACTGTGGGGCAGTGCAAACTCAATGGCTTTCACTGGCTTTCTTAAACAGCATATGAAAATAAAACCTTCATAATCCAAACCCAAAAGTGTTCGTTTCTCTCAAGCATAGCCAGAACATAGCTCCATATTTCACAGAATATGTACACAAGCTTTAAATAACTGAGTAGTTGCAAAGGCTGGAGTTATTGCACATGTCCGACACACAGAGAAATCTCCAATTAGCCTATATGAAGTCTATCCTAATTTTATTCAGTCACAAGCCTTATGCTGAGACAGAATGATTCCCAGTGAGATCCAATATGAAACAAACTTTGAACCTCCCTGGTTCAGGCCTGACAATGATTATTCTTGCTTAAGCAATCCTACTAGCAAGTTTTTTCATGATTCTATAACATCCATCAATATTTTTACATTATTATGGATTTCAAGAGCTGTTTTGTTGAACAAGGCACAATACATTATGTATTATAAACTAAGCGAACACTTGTAACTACCTTATCTCTTAGCACAATACAATGAGTTTGTGCTACAGGATAAAGTTAAGGGAGGCTCAGCCAATCTCATTGTACACATGTTGTACTCTAACAATAAAGGTAATAATAATAAAGTACGATTGTATTTCTGTAGTGCCAGAAGATTTCACCCAAGGAACTATGAGATCCAAATACATTTTTTTTTCTTGATCCCACATCATAAATGCGAAGAACGTTCAAGATAATATTCAACCCCTTTCCTATGTGCATTTTATATTGCAAGCTGTTGTGTCATCTGTTGATTTTGTTTTGTCATTCTTGCCAAGCAAGCTGAGTTAAAGCTATCGAGGAGACTCTTTTGTGTAATGGTCTCACAAGATCAAATTCCCACCATTACTGTCAGCATAAAAGGATGCATTTGTGCATCTTGCTTATTATGTCCAGGAACATTGTGATCATTGAGGTATGGGGAGGACAAAGAACTAAATGCCATTAGGTCAGATGTATTGCAGATCTAATTTGGCATGGCTGCTCTAATTTTAATGGCCCTTTGCCCATTCACATCACGGGTAGAGAGAGACATTTCATACTGTATTTGGCAGCCAAGCTTTTTGGCATGATAAACATACAAAGCATGAGGAGAAAAATAATGCCTCCCAACACAAAGCAGGTGTATGCCAGAAATCCAGAGCAAATGGTGTCACCTTTTCTTCACCTTTATCTACTTACATCCATGTTGCCCCCTAAAAGTTATTCCAGAACCAAAATCCTCCCTAGATTTTGGCTAGAAATATACTGTGTTAAATTATTGAAATCAGGTCAATGAAGAAAAACAACCACAGTCTGAAATCCAGTGAAAAGTGATATTTTGCCAAAAATGATGATTACCTGACACACAAAGATAGAAACACATCATCCGTTAAAAATGTATGGATTTTTTATAGATCATCATTTTAGGCTTTTTTTAAAAAGTAGTACAATGCTAATAAATTCTTCTCTGGATATGTATGTGTATTCAATTATTCTTGGTCATCTGGAAGAAGAAAATGCTCTCGTTTCCATTTTTTTTTCCCAAAGAAGAAAAACTCAGTTGTCATCAATGAGGTGCAGCATGCTTGCACTTAGCTTTGTCAGGAGATAGTTGAAGAATATTTGTGAGCGACCTGCCTGTCATTCCACAAACATCTGCGGTCTGCCATCTGCCTGCCTTTCCACATGTCAGTGAAATTCCAATGTAAGGCAATTCCTCCTTCGTTTTTCCCCTCCTGGCCAGGAAGTGTAGGCACTGAGAAAGAGTGTCAAGTGATGGGGAGGTGAAAAACTGAAACAATAATATAAGTGCTATTGCCATCTGCTAAGAATAACAAAGAGAAACATTAAAATGAAGTTGAAAGAGATTAAGGACAACCTAAGAATGAGATCAAGAAAGAGAGATCTCTTTCCCAGAGAAAGAAAATATTGGGGAAACTGGAGGACGGATTCTAGTACAATAAGCAAGAAACCTGCTGAACTCAGCTTGGCACTCTACATATTTTATTAGCATTTTTAGAAAGTTTCTGAGTTGCTTACAACATATGGAAAGCAGGTAGGAAGGGAAAAATTATGAACCTGATAGTTTCATAGAAGCCTTTAGGTAGGTCTTCCTCCTTTTCTGTACAATCTCATATTAACGGGCTTTTGTGATTTATTTATTTTTAATCTGTGCCTCATGCTAGAGGCCTCAAGACTCCTTACCTTAAGCAGGGGAAGTCTTACATTTTTTACGTCATCGCTCTGAAGAGATTTTTTCGGACATGCCTGTGATGTCTGTAATTACCAGGCTGAATTAATGTTAGAGTGGTTAATTTAACTTACATTTAATATGACATCAATTTGTTAAGAATCTGAGAGATTTAAGATGTGCTGCAGTAGCCAAATCTTGGTCCTGTGGTGCCAGCAATTATCAAGTACTCTAGTACTTCATACCTGTTTTCTTGAAATATGCATTATTTCAGCAAAAAAAATGTGTGTGTGTGCTTATCCATTAAAAATAATATGGCAATGGAACTGAAAATTAAAAATGTAAAATCTGAACGCATATAATTATTTATTTGATGTCATTTTTTTTCACGCCTATCCTCTTCAGAGCACCATGGTAATTACTGATCACAAGTTAAACATTTTTTTAAAAAAACTGCAATTTTAAACAAAGCCGTCATGACATTAAAATACAAAGCAGACTCAATGATTATATGTAAATGGCCACTGAAAATGTAAAGTACTTAAAATAGAATGTTTGAAAAAAGGTTAAAATGACATATGAAATGCAAAAAAAAAAGTGGTTTCACCAGCTGTTAGAAAACCACAAACAAAAAACTGGCACCAGTTTCCTGTGCAAGTCATCCAAATACCGACTGCAACCACCAAAAAGGTGTTTCATTAATCCTATCTTAGCATTTTGGGGGGATCACTGGCACATACATGAGGATTAGTACAGGAAAAGCCCCAGTTAGTCCTGCAACAGAAATGACCCCAATTTCAAGATTTTGGGGGCGGTAGGAGTACTAAAGCATTTTGCTATTGTGGTTGGAAACCCTGAGAAAATTCAGAAGGCCTTCACTGGAAAAACCAACCTACAAGGGATACACATTTGTATTAAAACTGCATTATCTTTACATTTTTAAAATGTTGAATTGTGATGGCTGTTTTACTTTTTAAAAATAATATCATTGAACTATCATGATTGAAGCTGTATATCATTAAATAACATATTCCATCATTCTTCCTCCTTTTTTAAAAAAAGCTTACAAATCAGTCTTGATTCTTGGTAACTGCCTGGACAAGATTCCCTTGCAGGTTTCCTGGCAAGATTTTTGGAACTAGCTTGCCTTTTACTCCTTCTCACCATCCTCCTCTTCCTCTTCCCGAGGTGAAAAAAAAGAGACTGACCTAAAGACTTTAGAACTCCCACTCCTATTTCCAGTCTGGTGCCTTTAACCACTACATCAAACCGATTTTCTATATCATTGTTTCCACACCTCAGCAATTTTAAGATGTAGGGACATCTGGGGAATTTAGTGGTACATGACAAACTACTCCTAAAACTAAAATCTTATGGTATCTCTGGACACCTGCATAACTGGATAGAAGCATTCCTGTCAAACAGACAGCAAATGGTCAAAATTGGGAGCATCCTATCAAATTCTGTACCTGTCAACAATGGTGTCCCCCAAGGCAGTGTTCTAGGACCAACTCTCTTCATACTCCACATAAATGACCTCTATGATCATATTAAGAGCAACTGTGTTCTCTTCGCTGATCACGCAAAGCTATTCAACACCACCAACAATACTGCTACCCTTCAAAAAGACCTCGACTATGTATCAGAATGGTCAAACAAATGGCAACTTCAAATCTCAACAAATAAATGCTCTGTCTTACATATTGGCAAAAAAAAAAATAAGAAAATAAAATACAAGCTGAATAGTCAAGACCTTGTTGATGATCCAAACTCTGTCAATGACCTTGGAGTACTCATCTCTAATGATCTAAGTGCTAGAGCCCACTGTAACTACATAGCCAAAAGGCATTAAGAGTTGTTAACCTAATCCTATGTAGCTTTTTCTCTGGTAATATCACACTACTAGCTAGAGCATACAAAACATTTGCCAGACCAATACTCTAATACATCTCATCACTCTGGAACCCACATTACGTATCTGATATTAACACAGTTGAGAAAGTCCAGAAATATTTCACAAGAAGAGATCTACACTCCTCTACTCATTGCAGAATACCTTATGCCACCAGACTCAAAATTCTAGACCTAGAAAACCTAGAACTACGCCGCCTTCGGTCCAATCTAAGTATAGTACATAAAATTATATATTGCAATGTCCTACCTGTCAGTGAATACTTCAGCTTCAACCGTAACAATAGAAGAGCACACAATAGATACAAACTCAAGGTAAACCGCACCAAACTTGATTGCAGGAAATACAACAGAGTGGTCAATGTCTGGAATACTCTACCTGATTCTGTGGTTTTTTTCCCCAAACCCCCAAAACTTTAACCTTAGACTGTCTACTATTGACCTCACCCCTTTCCTAAGAGGTCTATGTGCCTACCGTACCTGTCCTATTGTTTCTTTTTATTTTTCTTATATGTATCCATTTCATGTATTCATAACTATGTTCATACTTTTACCTGTTATCTTATAATCTCTTGACAAAATAAAATAAAAAAATAAAAAAATAAAATAAATTGAAGTCCGTACATTTTAAAATTGCTGAAGTTCAGAAACACTGTTCTATACCATTGCCTAAAAGGGGGGAGGGCTGCTGATCTTAATTAAAGGTGGTGGGGGAAGCCGCAATAGGTCACAGATATTAGCAATAGGGTCATAATATTTTTCCCTATGCAGTGTTTTCGTGCAGATTGGGGGGATAGACTAAAACGAAAGGATCCCAAATAGCTTCACAGATTTATTTTTCATCTTTTTGAGGTAAAAAAAAAAAAAAATCTGTTGCTGTACTGTTGAATCTAGAAGTGGCTCTTATTTCTTTAATATGTTTGGTGAGGGCAATATATTTCAAAGCGGGTTTTATTTTTCATTCGTTCAGCTTAATTAAGAACAGTGAGCTGTATGGTGTGCTCCAAGTGAATATCTTTCCATATATGTTTGTCCGTGTTACAGCAAAAATTGGTTGGGGATGAGCAAAATGCCTCCTTCCAAGGAGCTAAACTGCTTCTGATCTGCGCCTTTTGATTTCACAATAGCATCATCAGAGTACTCCCATTTCTCTTGGTGATTCATCTCCATCGTTTCCTGTACTTTTCCAGGCTCTGGGAAAGAACTTGCACTAACCCAGTGGGAACAGACATGTACATTCCCAAAATAGCTGAAGGAGATCTTCATCCTCCTACTCCTGACCTAGTAGAGTTTTTTTTTTTTTAAGAGGAAAAATGGTCCAAAACTGCTTATTCACAGAATAATAAACAGAAGATGAACCTGGTATCTTGAGTATATACTAGAATTGTACATGTTGCAGATTACAGAAAGATATGTTCTTGCTGGCCCAATTCTCAATTTATTGTGAGAGCCCATGTAGTGGTAATGAGGGACAGGAGATATGAATTATAGTGGCTTTCCTATGCTATAAAAATGGCTCAGCAAGCTTTTAATTATAAAAAAAAAAAGCAAGCAGAAGAGGTCAAAAGGCTTCCTTTTGCATCTCCATCTCTTGACGGTCGGGTCTTACACACACACATTTGTCACCACTTCATTAATGGTTGTTGTTTCGTTTCATTCTGCAGTTTCCTGTCTTGTCTAACAATATTAGTTTAATGAAATTTTGAGGGACTGCTATGAATGGATAAGTGCTGGATCGATGGGAAGAATTGAAAAAAGGCAATTTGGAATATTGACACTCCTTATCTCAAAATGTAGAGGGAGAAGTTTGTTTTTCAATGGGTTTGTGAGAGTTGGTTTTGAATATTTTTAGAAATTATTAGTGAGATAAACTCATTTTCTCAAAAACTCTAAATTTCCCAGCTAGAAATTCTGTTTGAGGACTATTTGATGCTTCTCCTGTATGGATCTTCCTGTATGTCTTACACAGCTTGGCTGTCGCCAGGTAGGGAAAGCTAGGCTACCTAGGAATTTAGCCTCAGACAAGTTTGTACCATAATAAATTTAAAAGAAGCCAGTCTAATCTCCTCAGTGTAGAAAGCATCACAAAGTAAAGCAACTTAACCCTCAGAAACTGATTGCTCTGTCAGATTTCTGTCTATAAGATAGCTTGTTTTGTTTTCAAACATTCAGGCAGGATTTAAGATAATCCTCAACTTATGAACACAGCTGAGTCCAAAATTTCTGTTGCTGAGCAAGGTGATTGCTCAATGAGTCACAACCAATTTTACAACCAATTTTTTGCCACAGTCGTTAGGCAGATCACTGCAGTTGTTAAATGAATCAAGCAGTCATTAAGCAAATCCAGTTTCCTCGGTGACTTTGCTTGTTGGAAGCAAGTTGGGAATGTCACAAATGGCGGTCGCATTGCAACCATTGTAAATACATGCTGATTGCTAACTTCCCGAATTTTGATCACGTGACTGTGGGGATGCTGCAATGGTCATAAGTGTGAGGACCCATTATACATCACTTTTTTCAGTGCCACTGAAGCTTCAGTGCCACTGAACAGTTGCTAAATAGGTAAGTCGAGGATTACCTGTAAACAGTTCACTTATATCCTGTATTTCAGAATGGACTGTCTGAACCATCACACATGGAGCAGTCCTTCAAATACTACACAAGTACTGTCATTGTCCCCTTTCTCATCTTTTTTCAAGGCTCAACTTAACCATTCCTTCTGTCTTACCCTCTTCCTTTTGTCCTTCCTTCACCCTTGACTGGCTCAACTTTGCAGAGAAAATAGAAAAGTTTCTGAGCCCACATTTAAAAGAGCATTTTTTTCTCCCAGTAAATGTTATCTACAGGGAACAACAAGCAGTCTGGCAGATGAAAAGAGGAAAGTTTGTGTGGTTTCCCTTCCTGCTTTTTGTCATTAAATCTCCTGTTGAAAAATCCTTTTAAAAGGTTGCATTGCAACTTAATTTGCCTCTGGTTAACAAAACCTGAAGAGGTGGAGAGCTTAGTATCCAAATCCTAGTATCTGCCTATGCCAGTTCTACCTCCAGATAAATTATCTGTTGCTGCTTCCTCCTGGGAGTTAGGCCATGCAGTCATTTTCTGGTACCAGGGAGATTATAATAGCTAGGCCTGCTCCATGTGGCCTTGTTTTTGCCAGGGGAAGCCATGGCCAATTAGCTTTCTAGCACTGCTTCTGTTAGATGTTTTGTAAACAACAGCAGCTGGTGGGTAGATCTGGATGGAAACCAATACCCAATATGGTCCCCAAAATGTAAACTCTGTTTATTGAGAGGGTATACTCATTAATTCCTTGACGGATTAGATTTTGTTTCATTATAGGAATCCTTAAGCAGCTACCTTTTTGTCTATGCTATTGGCTGATACAGTTTGTTAACACTTCTTTAGATAATAGAACCATGAATCCAAAAATCCTCTTCCTATAGTGGAAAATGCCAGAATTGTTCAACTAACGTGAAATTCTGAAACTGTTTTTTCCATATTTGAGGTCTTGCATACTTGCCTGCATAGAACGGTTTGTTTCTTTGTGGGATTCCACTTCCTAATTGACTTTGTCATGCTAGATAATACAGTGTTGTGAGTATTAAGCTAGGCCTGAGAAATCCATGTTCAGATTCCTGCCTGCGCTGAACCTCATGATTGACAGTTATTCATGGAGTCCTTATAAGAATAAAATAGGAGAGAGGTAGAAAGTACGTGGCATTCAGAAAACCTGGTTATAAATGCAACAAATATTGTATATATATTTTGATATCTTTGTTTTCAATACTCTTAACAATAAAACTAGCCAAGGGACAACTCACCACAGGACAATTCAATGTGGGATAACTCAATGCAAAAAACCTGTACTGTAGACCCATTCTTAATTCTATTAAGGCGATTGTCTGACTCTTCTTCCTTTCTTCATTAGCACATGACTCTGATTCCCTAGGAGAACCTGCACCACTTGGGAAAACTGCCTAGGCAGAGGCCGAAGAACCAAGTGGACTCTGCTGAAGTTATGGGCCATGTTTGTGCCAGCGTCTGTTTAACTAAACCATGCCTGAGCCTTCTGCTCTCGTTTCCAAAGCTGGCTCAGCTTAAGGGAGGTGAAAGTTCCTGCCATTCCACAGGAAGGCTTCCTCACCTTATTCTAAAGAAACAACTGGTTTTTCCTCAAAATTAATGTGCATTGTTAATCAGCCATGATCAATCCTAACACATCTCCAACCTCCAAGAAAGTTATGATAATTTTCATTGGCCTACTTGGGTGTATTGTGTTGCTAGATATTTAATGACATAGCACCCACTAAGTATTTGTCTTGTGATTTCATGTGGAAAATATAATAAATGCATTTGCTTGAAGATTACCTGTAAGATTTTATGAGAAATATCTGTATAAGAGAAATATATATTTCTTGAAGAGAAAAAAGCAAAGTTAGATAAGGAATGCAAATAGAATAACTAAATAGAAAAGTTGCAAATGAATAATGAGTTTGATTATGCTGTTCCTGCAAATCAGTGACAGGTTGTTTCAAAAACTCTGAATTTAGGTTTGTTCATTAAAACTTAATATGTAGGAGGTTTTTTGTTTGTTGGGCTCCTTTGAGTCAGTATTGACTCCTGATGATAGCCTGGACTGATTCCTGCAGTTTTCTTGGTGTGATTTCAGAACAATAGCCTCTTTCCTAGGGCTGATAGAAACTGTATGGCTCAAAGTCACGCCACTGGCTGTATGCCTAAAATGCAACTAGAACTCATGTTTCCCCAGATAGTTCCCCAGATGGTGGCTTAACAACTACGTTAAACTGGCTCTCTAATAAGTAGCTAGTGCAACAGAATAGATTATTTCTTGTGTGTTGGATACCTCACAATATCAAAGAGGAATCAGTTATGATTGCTTTGTTGCTGGAAATGTAAACTATTATCTTACACAATTAGGACTTGTCTCATAACATTGTTGCTTGGATCAAAATCCATAGATATGCTAATAAGGCTGCAGATTAAGGTCACCTGCATTCTTTCTATTACTCCTCCAGTAGTTGGAATCTAACCAAGCATGAATCTTTCATGTATGGAGAGTAACCAGAAAGAATTTCATAAAACATTGGGTAGATAAATCCATTTAGTTTTAAATCCATAGTTCTAAATCCATTTAGGTTTACATTTTTTACATTATTTTAGAAATTTGGCTATGTACAGTATATATATTTTTGTAAGCTAGTCAGAGCCATTGGAATGAATGGCATAAGTTTTATAAAGAAACATTTACAACGAATTGATGCCAGTGGATTGCCAGTAAGTACCATTTGTCAGTAATTGTTCTTCTTTGGAGTGCTTTCCATTAATTGCATCATTTTCAGGCATAGTTGTTTTTACACAATTTCATGCATAAGTTTCTTTTCATTCTAATCATATCTAATCATGCTAGTTTGCTTGTTTAAAAATTACTTCATAGCTGGATGTACTAGTTGTTCACTTATTTCCAGATATAAAATCAACAGCCCTTTTGTTTATAAATTAGATGTGACACCTTGGCTGAGCAGGGATCTAGATTAGTCCCTTAAGGGAGTCATGAATTGGTCTAATGCTGGAAGCACTAACCGGTAGCTTTAAGAAGGGTTATCAAATATTTAGGAGCTGAATTCTTCTAATGTCACTTCTAATATCTTGTGTGCTTTTTTCTTCTTCTTCTTCTTCTTTCTTTCCTCTGTTATCTCTCACCTAGTCAAAAGCTCTTCGGGAAAAATGGCTGATGCAGGGAATTCCTGCAAGTTCTCCGGCCGAGGAAGAAGCCAGGAAGAGACAGTCAGAAGAAGATGAGCTGAAAGTGAAAAAGCTTGAAGGCAACATCCATAGGTAGGTTCACATCTTTTTTTTTTTTATCTTGGATAAATGATTGAGGCCCAATTTTTGCCCTCTTGTAACTATGTGGTCACTATAATGTAAAAACAAAAATGCTTGGAAATTAAAAAAAACATCAAGGCTGGTGACTTATTGACATTATCTATGAATAAACTAATGATTTCATTAGGGGGTGATTAAAAATAACTATGATATCTCTTTTATTAATTACATTAATAACCTGTGGTCTCCAGGAGTTTGCTGAACTGCAACTCATGTCGGCTCTTGAAGTGCAGGATAGCTTGAAAAATAGTGCATGCTGCTGACCTTCTTTGAATTGGCTAGTAATATGTTTGTTGGAGAAAAGCACTCTCATTAGATGAAGATCACGAAGAAAATACATAAATTACTCATATCTGATGTAAAAAGGGAATTCTGGCTGGAGTTTGAAGAGGCCTGAAGGTACAAATCTATATTGCTTGGAAGTAAAATCAGAGGGGTTTATATTTGAAGATATTTTTATAGGATTGCAGTGAAAATGAGAAAAAGCACTGGAGTCAGATTCATATTTCTGAAATACTTTGTCTCCTATTTTTATTGCAACCTAGTAGAATATCGGAAATAAACTATACAAAGTTGTTCAGGATACTGCTAGCGCACCATCACCTTACTTTATCCCAGCTACTGTCTTGAATATTTTAAGACCCTTTAGTGAGCACTTTTCTCACTAGGTGTTGATCCAAGCTTTGACAGATTTATTGATACTTATGAGCATGCCCAGAAAGACTCTTACCTTGTTTTTATATAATGATTACTCAGAAAATTGTATCTCCATATCATTTATAATACAAATCCCTTTTCAAGAAAAATATCCAAGCGTGGCAAAATGACAGTAATCTTAAAAGAGCATTAATGTAATGTTACATGATCTAGAACCAAGACATGTCAACTTTTCATCTCTACATTAGAGAAGATATAAACTGCAAAAATGAACTAAGACAAAACCTCCAATGAGTTGAGCTCAATCCCTGTTAATTATGTGGACATAATTTATTTTGATAAAATAAAAATAATTTGTCACTGCTTCCTTCTAGAGTTATTTTTTTTTTAATCTTATCAGTATAGTTTGGAGCTTTGGGATTTTTTGATGGCCCCTGGTCCAAATATAAACTGATTAATTGATTATGTGCCATGAGGTTGGCGTCTAGTCTTAGAAACCAAATACATAGATTTTTGTCCATAATAAGCTTTCTCCAACCAGGTCCTTCAGGTCCTTACCACTTAATTTACTCCATCCATCTTGCTACTTCTTCTTTACTGTATGTTACTTTTTTCCTAGGCATTATAGACTTCAAATACCAATTTATTAATTCAAATATTAATAAAATCCAAACTTTCCTAAGAGATCAGCCAAGGTTGCTAAGTCTTTATGAACTAAATGTGTATTATTTTATTTCTAATTAAAACAAACTCTTCAAAAATATTAAGTAAAGGAACCTGCAGAAGAAAAAAGTATTCTTATTAATTAGATTTTTGAAGCAAATTAGCTTTTTGATCATCTTGCAAATCCTGTAAGATAGATAGATAGATAGATAGATAGATAGATAGATAGATAGATAGATAGATAGATAGATAGATAGATAGACAGACAGACAGACAGACAGACAGACTTTACAGGATACTGTAAAATCTCCAGTCAGAGGTGGTATTTGCCAGTTCTCCGAACTACTCAAAATTTCCGCTACCAGTTCTCCAGTTCTCCACCTCTGATCCCACTTGGTTAAATGAGGAAACTTGTCTTTTCTTACATTATTCTGCAAAATATCTTCAAACTAGCCATAGAAAGAGAGATTAGCAATGAAATCTAATGAAGAAATACAAAAGAAGAATCCAGAATAAAGAACTGCTTGCAGGAGTAGAATAAAACATAAAATCTCCCATTTTTAGGGAGAAAATTGGTGCTCATAGAAGAAAAAAGACACTTGAAGAATGAATAAAGGCAGAAAGTAGTAGAGCCGCAAGGCCGTAGAAATACATACTGTAGAAATACAAGAAACATAAAATAAGAGAGAAGAGAACTGCACAAAAAAAATGACCTGAAAAATGAGCAGAAAACAACAAACCCATTGCAGTTCTTGACACACAAAATAAAGCATTAACAGTAGAATCAGAAAGGTGAAATACTGTTCTTGCTATACCCTTCCTAACTAACAAAGCAAAACGCTTTTAGGATCAGGAAAGTCAGCATCTGGCCATATAATTGAGCTACTTTATCTTTCTTTTAAGCAATAATATATTCAATTTGATTTCTATATACTCTATCTGACCGCATCCATGTATAGAGGATTAATTTTGATTGTTTGAAGACTACGTTAGTTATGAAGAAATCACTGGAGTAGCAGACATGGATAAATTGGTCCCCTGCTGCATTTTGTTTTTTTAAAACCATACAGTCCAACTATATTTTCTCTTTTGTGTTTCCAACTTCAGCATTCCAGTCTCCAATGAGAAACAGCATCTTATATCAACTTCAAAATGAAGTTGATCATAGATGCAGATCTTCTGTCATCTGTAGAGCATTACAGCCTACATTTGAATTATCTGTAGGATAAAGGATTGTTCATGAATTAGTCGATTACTATTCAGTCATTAATTGCTTTGTAGTGAAGTCTGTTCTTGCTATACCCTTCCTAACTAATAAAAGCAAAAATGCTTCTTTGTTTTTCATACCCTAAATAATACTAATAAAGATTCACTGATGCCTAAGAAGTCAATTTATCATTGTTTCACTTCCTCTTTTCTGTATTGAGCTTTCCGTGGTTAATGCTTCTTATGTTTCATGTTCCTACTGTAATTTTGTGTTTGCAGCTTTGGATTTTTTTTTCTGTATGGCAATGTCAGCAACTAGATGTCCCAAAGTTTTAATCTAGGTACATCATAAATACTGTTAGTATTCGAAAAGATCCTCATCTCTTCCTCAGTAGCATGTAAAGTGTGATCTAACTTGAGGGCCCCTTCATTCAGCAATATATTGTCAATAATTTTATATTTTCTTTCCATGTGATTTTCTTGGAAAATATACAGAAATATATGTGTCTGCTTGTTTTAACTGGGCATATGTGGGATGACCCTCATCTCTTGGATAATACTGCTTGGAATATGTTCTTTGCTCATCCTTCCCATAAATACCCTCTACCCATTATGATGAGGCAGTACAGCAGGACTTGGGAGGGACATACTGGGGCTACCATCTTGCTTTTTCCTAGAATACCTTCTTAAGAATTGTGCTACAACACAGCAGGATTGTTCCAGAGACACTGTAGGGGAGAAATGCCAACTGCAATGCTGGCTATTCTTTCCACATATAATTCCCCTGGAATAATGCCATAGAGCGAATGGAAAATATTCCAGACTTGGCGAGAAAAGCAAATAGCAGTATTATTAGAAGAGTTAAGTTTGAGAATATGAGTGAAATTCCTCTGAAAGACTATAGAACAAAAACAGGACAAGAAAAATTCAGTTATTGAAGCTAGAGTTTTGGTTTTGTAATCAAGATATTGTAGAAGACTTACTAAAATTTACAGATAACAGCACTGAGAGTATAGAGTTAGGGCATGACTTTGAAGTAAACATCCAGGGTGATCCTCTGGAAACAAAATAATGTATATTATCAAAAGCAAGCTGTTAAGTCCAGAGGGAGAGCCCTTTGAAACACCAATCATTTACAATCCTATAATACTTAGAACATATAAAATAATAAGATAGTTGGTTCAGTACTAAGATTTGATAAAGTCCTACCAGGACACAAAGAATTTATATAAACAAATAATGCAATATATGCTCAAAGCCTATGTGTTTTATAAATGCTGACATTTTTATTGTGTGAGACAAGAATTGAATAAAAAAGAGCTGAATTCATCATTCAGAGTAGTGGTCGCCAACCAGTGGGCCAGGGACCACTGGTGGTCTGCAAGAAAATGTTAGTGGTCTGCAGAGAAATGGCATCCCCAAAGCACCCCTCAAAGCAATTATTCCAGGCTGCGCGGGAACACAAGGCTGCACCACCCACATGGCCCATGGGATCACAAGGCTTGCATCGATTGCATTGTGAATAACACAAGGTAGTGAGGGGAGGGGGGAAAGGATGGAGGGGGGAACTTGCCCCACATGCCTCGCCTGGCCATCGAGCTGCTTCTTTCCGCTTCTTTCTTCTTCTGCTTTTGGCTGCACGCAAGGAAAGCAGCAAAAGTTTCTTTCTCTCCCCCAAACTCCACCAGAAATGTGTCTTTGGGACCCTGCAAGGCATCCGGCTCCGAGAGGCTGTGCCAGCAAAGACTCATTTCTGGCAAAATTTGTGGTAGAGAAAGAAAGACTTCTGTTGTTTCTGCTGCTTTCCTTGCATGAAGCCAAAAGTCTCTCTCCCTCTCTCTCCCCCTAAGAACAAAGCTGGAGATGGTATCCTGCAATCCAAAATAAAGAATGATCGATCAGTAGGAAAACTGGGTGGGGAATTTTCCTGCAGACTTTTTTGGGGATTTTCTCAGGGTGTCTGGTCCACGGGATTTAAAATTATGAGTTTGGTGGTCCCTGAGATCCAAAAGGTTGGCAACCCCTGATTCAGAGAATCTTGGAATTTTTTTTAACCAAGTTAACTCTCATGTCTTGAGAAAGATTGGCTGGATGATATGATCTCTAAATATGTAAGACGGGAGACTAGTAGTTTCACTCCTCAAGGATCAATGTATAAAGTACTTGACTCCTATAATCTATTGCTAGATACATGATGACTGTATTTGTAAGCATAGCCCACTAAGGTATGGTTGAAGAATTGAATTGCTTCTTGCTTATGGATCTTTTTCTGGAAAAAGAAAGAAATTGTGATTTTTGGATTTGATGATTAGGGAGAATAGATTATGGAAAGAAGAAAATCATGGTGAATCTAGAGAGAGTAAAATATAAATATATTTATAACAACTGTTAAGACAATCAGAAGAAACTTCTTTGTGACATCTTTTTTTTCCATTTTAGTTATTCACTTATTATTTTTCTTTATCTTCATCTTTCAACTTAAAATATATACTGCTTTTATTCTATTAAAAAGTTTAATAAAATTATTTTTTTAAAATAATCTAATTATTTCTACTAAAATATTTTCTTCAATGCAATATGATGGACATGGAATTTTATTTATAGTACAATTGTTTCGGTGTATCTGAAAGAAATTACTTAATGCAACAGTCATAGGAATGAGTCTTGGTTTTGAGTGAATGGGTGGGCTGACATCTCTAAATTGCATTTTGATTTTTTTTTTAAAAAAAGGAGCATTGTTATGTGATGATGCAACCACTAAATGACCTGGGACAAATGAATTCCAAAAACTCGAAGAAGTCCCAGGCTTGATCTAGGCAGTTATCTGATATTCATAGAATGTACATCAGTTCTCAATTTAAAATAGAAGTAGAGATCTGTCACCATATGTTGACTTGTAAATTCTAACGTACATGCTGGATTTAAACCTCTTACCTGCTTCTACCCAGTATGATGGATGGATATTTTTTTACACAATACAGAGTAATATTAAATGGGAAAACTATGGTTTACATTGAACTTTTCTTAAACACTTCAGTTTTCGATGGAGTATTTGCTGTAATGTCAGTTTATCTCTTGGGATTATTTTCCCCACAAGATGGTTTGTTATTTTGTGGAATAACGTGGAGAATTGGGAGTTTACCTCTTCAACTTCCTTCACAGCATTTTAAAATCGTGTCCAATCTGCAGGTTTTCACAATATGGAAATTCCTCAAATTCCATTTAATTTGAATGCACAACATTGGGAAGTTTTATATTTTAGGTACATAAGTATGAATTACTATGCTTTGAAGTGATGATGGGGACTTGTATGCAGTTATAATGTTTTATTATAAGGTTCATTCAGATTTTAAAGTGTTCATATAATGAAAAAGATTTATGAGTTTCATTAATATTTTTTTCACATTCCACATTTCTATGTTCAGTTTTCCCTGATAAAAATATTTTGAGATAAAATTCTTAATGTGAGAACTACATTTACAGAATTGGGAAAAATATATAAATCAAAGAGGAGTTGTATTGCAATTCATTTATTTGTCCACAAAATGCAAGTTAATATTATTTAAGTACAATATAAAAAAACCAAATTTAATATTTCTCCATCTGAAATGACAGTACACAACCATTGTGTATCCATAGTTTCGATAAGATGTATCCGAAGTTTTGGAGCCTTCACAGACACAATAAAATATCTATATGAAAGCTTCATGCTTTCTTCTCAATGGCCAATCACAAATGGAAAGCAGGTTTGCAAGAATCTATCTTGTCCTGGTTGCTCCTTGCAATGCACCATGCAGTATATTCCAGTGTTAAAAGCCAAGCTGCTTCTGTTGGAGAAAGTATAATGAAGCCAATGAAGGTGGAAAATGGTGATCATGTGACCATGAGACTTTTTGACTGTCATAATTGGGTGCCAGTTGCCAAGTGCCTTGAATTGCAATCATGTGACTGCAGAGCCACTGCGACAGCTATAACATCAAGTACTTTCCAGACAAAATCTCCTTGTTATAACTTCAAACAGTCGTTGAACAAATAATTGCTAAATGAGGACTATCTTTAATAGAATTGTTTGAATCTGGGGGATTTAACACCGCCCAAATACTTCACATATGTTTATATCATTAATGTTACCATTTTTTTTTCCGTATCAGAGGAAAATTACAACTGAATCTGTTCATATCTCCAGGCAGTACATAATTACTGATTTCAGAATATGCAAACTATGACCAAAACATTTTAGAATTAGTTAGACATGGAGAGTCATTCCATTACAACTGTATGAATTGCCAGAGTCAAGGGCCTTATTAAATATATATGTATTAAAAGTCTAATTGATTTAACAGGATTTAAGCTTCTACTGATATCCATGAAGTTTATAAGTTATGACTGCTATTGTAATTCTTATAATGAATGACAGATATAAGGTGTTTGGGGAATTTTTAACTGATCAAAATTTACTCTGATTAATAGACTAGACTGGAATGGAATGGAATAGAATAGAATAGGATACTTTATTGGCCAAGTCTGATTGGACACACAAGGAATTTGTCTTGGTGTAAATTCAGTATACGTAAAAGAAAAGATACATTCGTCAGGAGTCGAGAATCATAAGGTACAACACTTAATGATAGTCATAGGGTACAATAAGCAATCAATCATACTTGGAAACAGTCAATATAAATCGTAAGTTGCAACAATTGTTGGAATTATTGCAAACACAATCTTACATTATTTAAATTTACATTTAATTCATTTATCACAACAGTAGGTTTGTGTTCTGCAGATACTAATTGAGTTTCCTACTCATTTGGGGCAAACAGTAGGGAATAAAACCTTCTCTTCCCCCCCCCTTCCCATTACTCTTCTATATAATTCTACTTCTAAATCATGCAGATTAAGGCATTATTTGCTACTTAAATGCATGTTTTGCAATACTTAATTTTGTGTCCGATAACATCTGATCTTAAAAAATGCTAACTCATTTGAAGACAACAAACCCTAGAGTGAAATTTCTTTAAGCCATGATGAATTACAAGTAGAACTTGAAGGAATATTTATTGGCTTTGAGTCAGGGGTGGGATTCTACAGGTTCGCACCTATTCGCTAGAACAGGTTGTTAACATTCTAAGCATTTCGGAGAACTGGTTGTTAGAAGAAATTACTGGCCTAATCCTGTAAGGAAGGCAGGAAGGAAATATTCTGGTGCTGCTTACAGAACCGGTTGTTAAAAAATTTGAATCCCACCTCTGCTTTGAATGTTTCATCTTGATTATCTGACAAAACCTGATCAGCCCTTTTAAAAGTAGGCCAACTCTTGCTCTGTTGAGTTCTTAAACTCTGTACTGAATAGGAATCTTTATCAATGCTGCTTAATAAACTCTTTCTCTGGCTGAAGCTGATTTTTGAACTGGGCAAAACAAATGCAACCCCTTTGTTCATCCAGACTATGCTTAAACTTTGGTCAGTTTTAAGACCTCAGCAGTTTACTTGGACTCAATGTTAATGCCAACCCTTGGGCTTATTTTAGAAAAATGGCTGGAAGATGGAAGTTGCTATTCAATTTTTGTATTATTGGGCCCCAAGAAAAGCTACAATTTTGAGAGCCAAGACTGAGCAAGCCCTTTGTAGGCCAATGTTCATATGTTGCAACGTTCCAGATAGATAACAAACCTTGGCAACTGGCAAATTAGGGGAATGTTTAGGGCCTGTTTACCACCACATTTAGCTTAGTAAGCCATTAATTATGCAGTCCCCCTTTCATCTATAGTCATCCCTTTCAAAGTAATGTTTTTCTAGACCTTTAAATGTATGCCAAAAAGCGCAGTTATCTTATGCATTTTAGTAACCAAGTCCAAATAGTATTTACCACTTGCATAGTTGTGGATGACGCCAGTGGAAAAAAGGATCAAGTGTCTCATTGACTAGAATATGGTTACACTGAACACAATGGAGCCCAACAGAGATGCATAACGCAGGGTGTCCATAGCTGTACAACAGGCCCGGGGGTGAGGGTTATTGCTGAACACAGCCTCCTGCAGAAAATGTAATGTATAAAGAAAACACAGAGTCTGCACAGAACTCACTAATTGTGCCAATGAATGAAGAGTCCTTATGTGGTACTTTGCTCAGGCAAAGTAGAGAATCGTTTTCCCAGAACGTGCATAGTGCAAAAATAACAACTGTGGGGAGGGGAGGAGTCTGGGGAACACAAACAATCACCCTCATTCATGCCCAGGAAGGGGAAATCCACACATTCTCTGTGATATCATTGTTTCCATTTGTTTATTTATTGTTCTCATAACATTAACAAATTCATATCGCTGCTGAATTTAGTAAGTCCAATAGAATTGGCTTGATCTGTGAAAAGTTTGTGAGGGGAAATCTTTATGGATAGCTTGGGGCGCTCTGAAATATTAGATTAACTTCAGCAAGAAAGAAAACACTGTGGAAAATTAGTTGCCCAGGGTTATAGCAGTACTGCTGGGGAAGTCTTAGGAAGCAGAATTGCTAACGATAACAGAAAATTCTGTGTATGTTTGAGCAAACAGCCGTTGAATCCCAAGTCCGACCTTGCATTGAACAAATCAAATGCACATAGCAGTCTTGGTGGTAGAGTTGTGTGCAGCTCCTAATTCTTTTTGCATGCCATGCTCAGAACTAAAATAAATCATGCAGTCATCCGATATATATCCCACTTTCCCTCCAAAATCTGATCACAGCATATATATATTGCTCCCTCCTTTATTTTTCCTTGGAGCAGCTAAGAGTGATCTAGTGAACTTCTATAATGATGGACTAGAATCTAGTCTTCCTGGTTCTAACTCATCATGTTAACTGCTTGACATGTCAAAGTATGCTGGACTGTATCTATTGTCATGGCCCAACTATTACTCTTACTTCTCCACAATATTCAGCATTCAGCTGGCTTTTCAAATAATAACCAAGATGCAAATCTGCTGACCTCTTTGTGGTCATAAAAATGTGATTCAGGATTACAAGGGAAAAAAGGCTATAGCTTTAAAAATAGGGACTTAACCTATCATTTTAATTGCTTGTAGCTTTCATTCAAATGTCTTCCTTCTTAAAAAAAAAAAAAAAAACTTCGTAATGGTTGTGAACCTGTATTCAAAACATGTCCTATGCTACAAAGAGCTAAAGTAAACAGAAATAAGTAAGATGTGAATGCTGAAGAGATAAACAGGTAGATCATAGAAAAAAGAGGACAGTTTTTATTGCAACTTTCTCCCTTTTTTTGCTGCAAATACGTATGTGGCAGGATGCAAAAGAAACTGAACCTTCTAAAGCAGTTATACAAAAATGTTTCTAATAGGAAAATTGGCTGATAATGGTTTTCAGCTTAGGTTTTTATTTTTTTTCCTGATATTTTATTTTTGCATCATTTGTCGGCTGTTCAGAATCTTTTTGGAATTCAGTGGCATATAAATTACAGATTTTTTAAAAAAATGAATAATACCTCTAAATTCTTATGCAAGTTAATCTGGAGATTAATTAAATTTTAAAAAATAGTAAGGAAGGATGAAAGACTTGTGAAACAGGCTGGAAAGAGGCTGATATATCTATTTCTACTTTTTCTTTTCTTTTCTTTTTTACCAAATCCAATTCAATCAAGTATGAACCTATCAGTCCGAGCCATGTCCAAGATTCAGATTAAAAAGAACATTAATAAGTAAAAGCTAGACTGACTATGGTGTGGCAGTCCCATTCTTTTATCGTACATACATTCTTCCTGTTTAAGTATTCCTGGTATTCTATGTCTACTTAATAAAATTAAATTAGAGATTCCCTTTGTAGTCATAGGTGTAATTATACAATTGCTAACAGTAATATTCTAACGAATTTCTAGTGGAAATACCAAGTTTCTTACTTTAAGCTTATACAGTGGTACTTCAGTACTCATCCTTCATTGGTTCCAGGAGGCGTGATGAGTACTAAAAACGATGAGCACCAAACAAAGTATGTGACTTATCCTCTGACACTTTGTTTTGGCTAGGCAGGATTTCCCATCTGTCCCTTTTCCTATGTTCAGTTACCTTCCCAGCATGGCCGACTTCCTGTCTGTGCTCTGTGGCTGTCCCCCGCTTCCTTTTGCAGCACATCAAGTACCAAACACCATGAGTACTGGGATAACATTTTTGTGTCAAAATGCGTTGAATACCAAATTCAATGAGTTTTGAAGCAGTCAAGTACCGAGGTACCACTGTAATTTCAACATGCTTCCAGAACTGGTTACATTTAAAAAAAACTGAATTTACACTCATTTTTACAAATATTTCTCCTGTGTTTCAAGAAGAGATATTCCTCATGGTCATGCATTTTGGCATGATAATATTCATTTGGCATGCACTTGCCACTTCTGTGCACATTGTGATCTCTTTTTGAGATCACGATGTAATCAGAAAGATTACAGGCACTTGCCTTATAAATTTCTGTTTTGTGCTAATTCCTCGAGTTCATTTTAAAATTTGAACGTACCACATTTCTATCCTTACTTTTTAATTACTTTTTGATTCTTTAATTTCTGCAGGTGTTCCAAACCAAAATTTCTGCTCCAAATTCAAATTAATTTCAGAATGATGTCTTCATATGAAGCTCTGATAAAAGGCGACCTTCAAACCTGAACCATAGCAGTTTTATAATATAGATATTGGGTGGATAAGAATGTGAAATATATACATATATTTTGAAGTTCATAGATCTATATGTGAACAAGTTTTATCTATCTGTAGTGAC